>NC_082708.1:190149239-190449239 GCF_030144855.1 Hypanus sabinus
CTGAATGGTAGTGAGGGAGAAGGCGTAGGGGCAGGTGAAGCACTTGTTCTGTTTGCAGGGATAATTGCCAGAAGGGAGATCAGTGGGAAGGGACAAATGGACAAGGGAGTCACATAGGGAGCAATCCCTGTGGAAAGCAGAAAGTGGGGGAGGGGAGGGAAAGAGGGGAGATGTGCTTGTAGAGGGATCGCATTGGAGGCAATGGAAGTTTCAGAGGATTGTATGCTGGATATAGAGTCTGGTAGGATAGTACATAAGGAAAAGAGGAACCCTACCCCTGGTAGGGTGACAGGATGATGGGGTAAGACCAGACATGTGTGAAATGGAAGAGATGTGGTTGAGGGCAGTGTTGATGGTGGAGGAATGGAAGCCCCTTTCTTTGAAAAAGGAGGACATCTCCTTTGTTCTAGAAAGTAAAGCCTCATCCTGAGAGCAGACGTAGTGAAGGTGGAAGAACTGAGACAAGGGGGTGGCGTTTTTATAAGTAGCAGGGTGAGACAAGGTTTAGTCTAGGTAGCTGTGAGAGTCTGTAGGTTTGTAATATACATCTTTTAAATCCTTTTAAATCGAAGCAAGAGGCGGAGAGGGAAGAGGTAAAAAAAGTTTGGAGAGAAAACACGAGGAAATCTGCAGATGCTGGAAATTCAAGCACAACACACACAAAATGCTGGTGGAACACAGTAGGCCAGGCAGCATCTATAGGGAGAAGCACTGTCGACGTTTCGGGCTGAGACCCTTCGTCAGGACTAACTGAAGGGAAGGATAATAAGAAATTTGAAAGTAGTGGGGGGAGGGGGAAATGCGAAATGATAGGAGAAGACCGGAGGGGGTGGAATGAAGCTAAGAGCTGGAAAGGTGATTGGTGAAAGTGATACAGAGCATAGGTGTTCATCGAAATAGTCTCCCAGTCTGCGTCGGGTCTCACCAATATATAAAAGGCCACACCGGGAGCACTGGACACAGTATACCACACCAGCTGACTCACAGGTGAAGTGTCGCCTCACCTGGAAGGACTGTCTGGGGCCCTGAATGGTGGTGAGGGAGGAAGTGTAACTAACTTATCACAAATAGAAGATATTAATCCTTTGCCCAGTGGATTAATACGAAGAAACAGGTCCACGAAGTTTTCCTCAGGCATCTCAGGAAAATTTGATCTTAAAAGGAGAATGAAATGTCTAATATGAAGGTGTCAAAAGAAATAAGTATTAGGTAGGTTAAACTTTTCAGATAGTTGTTGAAAAGTTGCTAAACAATTATCTATGAAAAGATATTCAAAGCGCCTAATGCCCTTTCTATACCAATCATGAAATGTTGAGTCTTGCATAGAAGGTAGGAGTAGTAAAAGATGATTGTGTAAAATAGCACTAGAGAGAGCGAGAGAAACCATGAAGGCCATTAAGTTTTCTAAACTGAGCCCATATTCTCAGAGTATGTCTAATAGAGGATTAACAATTAGTCTGGGCAAGCGACAAGAAAGTGCAGATCCAAGAAGTGCAGAAATGGAGAGATCCTCACTAGAGTTCAACTCCATTGCCACTTATTTTAGGCAGTCAGACTGATTATGAAAGAAGGACTAAAAAGTAAGACAGCAAATATTGGCTGCCCAATCACATAAACGGAAGTTAGGCAAAGCCATACCGCCTTCCTTTTTAGATTTTTGAAGGTGAGCTTTATTAAGTCTGGAATGTTTGCCCTTCCATAGATAGGACAAAATGATAGAATCTAACAAACCAAAAAAAGCTTTAGAAATAAAAATTGGTAAAGACTGAAATAAGTATAAAAATTTAGGAATTTTAATAACATTAATTTGACCTACCAGAGACACGGACAAGGGTGACCACTGTGTCAAACTCTGTTTTGTAGAGTTTAAAAGATTAGCAACATTTTCTCGAAAAAGATTCTTGAAGTTCCTTGTTACTGTACTACCAAGGTAAGTAAATTGATTATCAACTACTTCGAAAGGGATGTCATGAAATACTAATAATAGTACTTCTCTATTGATTGGGAAGAGTTCGCTCTTGTGTAAATTAATTTTGTAACTGGAAAGCTGACTAAATTGATTAAGAAGTGAAATCATTGGGGGTAAGGAAGTAGATGGATTTGATATAAAAAGTAAAGGATCATCAGCATAAAGAGAAACTTGATGCTCAACACCCCCCTCCAAATCCACATCAATTCAGCACAGCTACGAAACGCAATCGCCAGTGGCTCTATGGCCAGATCAAAAAGTAAGGGACTTAAAGGACATCCATGTTGGGTGCCACGTTTAAGGCTAAAAGACTGGGATTGCTGAGAGTTAGTCTAAACAGAAGTGGTGGGACATGAATATAACAATTAATCCATGAAATAAAACTTTGTCCAAAATCAAATTTTTCTAAAACCGCAAAAATGTAATTCCACTCCACACGATGAAATGCTTTCTCCACATCAAGAGAAATGATACATTCAGGAGTCCCAAATGAGGGTGAGTACAAGATATTAAATAGACTTGTATATTTAAAAAAAGGGAAGGTGATTTTTAATAAAAAACCAGTTTGATCTTCAGAAATAATAGAAGGAGCAATGTTCTCTAATTTACGAGCCAAAACTTTAGCCAAAATTTTAACATCAATATTTAACAAAGAAATCGGCCCATACAAAGAATACTCTGTTGGATTTTTACCTTTTTTTGGCTAAAAGAATGATACATGCCTCGTTAAATGTTGCTGGCAATTTACCATGTTTAAACAAATCAGATAGAACTAAGAATAACTGAGACGAAAGCAGTGAGGAAAATGATTTGTTTATAAAATTCTGCAGAAAACCCATCAGGTCCAGGAGATTTACTGACTGCAGTGCAGAAATAGCATAAGATATTTCTTCTGGTGATAATGGTTCATTGAGTTTTACTTTAAAATCAGAAGAGAGCAAAGGAATACATCTGTTTAAAAAATGCTCAACAGAGATATTATCATTTAAAGATTCAGAGGTATAAAGTCGAGAATAATAGTTCTTAAATGTGTCATTAACTTCAGAATGATTCGAAGTAATGTTCCCATATCCTTTTCGAATTTTTGTATTTTGTTGTTTAGCTTTAGAGCATCTTAGTTGGTTGACTAAAAACTTGCTGGATTTATCACCATGGATATAAAACCAGCTCTTGCTTTCAAGAAGTTGACATTCAACTGGTTGAGTGGACATAAGGTCAAACTTAGTTTGAAGTTCTACTCACTTCTTGTGCAGTTCAGGATTTTTGGTCTGGGCATATAGTTGGTCTGTTGCTTTAATCTGACTGATCAAATCTAATCACTCTAAATGGGTCTTTCTTTTCAGATTTGCATAGAAAGTATATGAAATTATTTGACCCCTCAAATATGCTTTCATGGCATCCCTGACAACCTGGGATGAGATTTCAGGTGACATGTTAGTTTTAGGAAAGAAGTTATCTGGTCCTTCATAAATTTTGCAAAATCATTGTCCGATAACAAGGGCGGATTAAAACGCCAATGTTTATTCATTTGAGGGAGACCAGGAAAATTTATAGACAGGGTAACTGGGGCATGATCTGAAATCAATATACTCTGATAATCACAAGAGTGAACAGATGGAATCAGCTGGTAACCCATTAAAAAATAATCAATGCTAGTAAAAGTATGATGGACATGTGATAAAAGGAATAATCTTTCTCAATAGATGGAAAAAACGCCACATATCAGAGATACCATCATTAGAAAGAAATAAGTGAATAGATAAAGCAGATTTACTAGGTAGTCTAGGAACAGAGGACGATCAATCCAAAACTGGATCTAATCAACAGTTAAAATCACCATCCAATATAAGAGAATACAAACTCAAATCAGGCAATAAAGAGAAAAAACGTTCAAAAAAGTTCACATCATCCAAATTGGGAGCATACAGGTTAGCCAATACTATCCTAGTATTATACAATTTCCCTGAGACAATAATAAAATGACAATTTGTATCAGATATTTTGCTGTGAAACTCAATGGGAACATTTTGATTAATAAGGATAGAGAACCCCCCCCCCCCCCGAATGGAAGTGCTGTCCCACCCACCTTGTCATTAGATGAGAATTATCAAAGCTATGAATATGAGTTTCTTGCAAAAAAAGCAATGCCATCTTTGAGCTGCTTAAGATGTGAGAACACCTTCCTTCTTTTAACAGGATGGTTCAATCCTTTAACATCCCAGCTTATAAAATTCAACATGCTAAACATTGACATTTAAAAAAAAACATAAAGGGTAGTAGGTATAAACAAGATCAAACATTCAGATAACAGCTCTGTGGCAAAAATATAAGACAAGAGAATCAGGAGAAAAAAATGTCCTGAGTAACTTCCCCGATGGTAGAATAGGTTGTGGTTGGGTTGACTTGGGTCCCCAATAATCTTTCAGGTTCTTTTCTCATACCTGTCTTTGTAAATGTCCTGACTCATGGGAAGATCACAACTACAGATGTGCTGGGCTGTTCACACCACTCTCTGCAGAGTCCTGTGATTAAGGGAGGTGCAGTTCCCATACCAGGCAGTGATGCAGCCAGTCAGGATGCTCTCAGTTATGCTCCTGTAGAAAGTTCTTAGGATATGGGGGGCCCATACCAAACTTCCTCAACTGTCTGAAGTGAAAGAAGCGCTGTTGTGCTTTTTTCACCACACAGCTGGTGTGTACAGACCATTGGGGTCCTCGGTGATGTGGATGCCAAGGAACTTGAAGCTGGTTACCATCTCAACCCCAGATCCATTGATGTCAATAGGGGTTCAACCCGATAAGTGTGAAGTGGTTCATTTTGGTAGGTCAAATATGATGACAGAATATAGTATTAATGGTAAGACTCTTGGCAATGTAGAGGATCAGAGGGATTTTGGGGTCAGAGTTCATAGGACTCTCAAAGCTGCTGCACAGGTTGACTCTGTGGTTAAGAAGGCATACAGTGCATTGGCCTTCATCAACCATGGAACTGAGTTTAGGAGCCGAGAGGTAATGTTGCAGCTATATAGGACCCTGGTCAGACCCCACTTGGAGTACTGTGCTCAGTTCTGGTCACCTCACTACAGGGAGGATGTGGAAACCATAGAAACAGTGCAGGGGAGATTTACAAGAACGTTGCCTGGATTGGGGAGGATGCCTTATGAGAATAGGTTGAGTAAACTCGGCCTTTTCTCCTTGGAGCGACGGAGAATGAGGGGTGACATGATTGAGGTGTATAAGATAATGAGAGGTATTGACCGTGTGGATAGTCAGAGGCTTTTCCCCAGGGCTGAAATGGCTAACATGAAAGGGCACAGTTTTAAGGTGCTTGGAAGTAGGTACAGAGGAGATATGAGGGGTAAGTTTTTTATGCAGAGAGTGGTGAGTGTGTGGAATGGGCTGCCAGCAACAGTGCTGAAGGTGGATTCTGCAGGGTCTTATAAGAAACTCCTGGACAGGTACATGGAGATAAGAAAAATAGAGGGCTATGGGTAACCCTAACTAATTTCTAAAGTAATACATGTTCAACACAGGGTTGTGGAAGGGAGTGTAGCAGTGGTCAAGTGTGTTATCTCCACTAGTGCTCACCTGGATGTGCTGACAAAACTTCAGAGAGATTTTTGTCAGCGACGCTCAATTAAAGTCACCGGTGACGATGAAGACAGCCTCTGGATGTGCAGTCTCCAGCGTGTTGATGGTCTTGTACTGTTCCTTGAGAGCCAGGTCAGTATCAGCCTGTACCGCTGTGATGATAACAGCCGTGAACTCCCTAGGCGGCCAGTAGGGTCTGCACAGCAGCACTAGATATTCCAGATCTGGGGAGCAAAAGGATTTGAGTGCATGCACGTTCTTGGTGTCACACCAAGCATTGTTGATCATGAAGCATACCCCTCCTCCTTTACTCTTCACAGTGAGGGTTCTTCGACCTGTCTGCCTGGAACAGGGGGATCCCAGAGGGATCAATGGCATGATCTGGTATCTCCTCCGTCAGCCAGGCCTCCACGAAGCACAAAACATTGCATTCCTTTGTTTCCCGCTGATAGGAGTTTCTAGCTCTCAGTTCACAAAGCTTGTTATCCAGGGACTGAACGTTAGCCAGAAGTATGCTAGGGAGCGTCAGCAGATTTGCATGCCGTCTCAGCCTCACCAGGATGCTGGCCCTTCTCCCTCGCCTCCAGTACTTCTTCCGAGGTAGTGGCAGCGTAAGAGATGAGTCTCCCATGGATCGCGCAAACAGGAGTTCCCAGTGTAGGAAAGGCAGCACATAGTGGGTAAATGCCATCTTTCTGATGTTCAGATGTTCTGACGTCTGTCGTATCTGCTGTGAATATCAGCTACTGGAACAGAAAATGCTAAGAAAATTACAGTGGTTAGTAGGGTACTGTAGATTTGGAACGGAGCTCACAACACGGCCACCGTAAGTGGTTCCATCTTTGCAGCACCAAACACAGTTCAGGTCCTCTTTAAATGCTCAATCCTTCCTGCCCAAAACATGATTGCCAATTAGCAGGGCTGTCCAGAAAATTTAAAGGGGCCTCGCCAGCCATGCATACTCCAGGGAGTTAGAGCATCTAAACCTCAGAAACCAACACGGACGGGTGCATGTCTTAACACTTAGACTAAGTTAACAGGTTGGTACAACATTGGGTTCTGAAGGGCCTGCACTTTGCTGTAATGTTCTGGTTCTATGTTCTATTTGTGTGGAGACTTGGACTTTTCCCTCATCACGGTCATGAACAGCCCACCCCTTACAGTCAGCCTGAGTCCAGATCCTAGACTCATTAGCCAGCGGGAACATCCCCCCTGTATCCAGCAATGTTAAACTCTGTCCTCAGTTCAGTGAGATCACAACTCATTCTTCTAATCCCCAGTGAACAGAGGGACGGTCAACTCAACTTCTCCTGATGTGACAGACTCACCAACACATGGACCTGAAACACTGACCCTGTTTCTCTCTCCACAGATGCTGCCTGACCTGCTGAGTATTTCAATGATTCTCTGATTTCAACATAGTAAAAAATTCTTCAGAATCTTCATTACAAGTGCAACGTTCATTTACCAAGGACAACAAGTTTGTACCCAGTCTTCCTGGTGTGGAATCTCCAAGTGAAGATATAATTCTGTGATCAATTCCAGGTTGCCATGGTGATCAACTACTGACTGTACTCAGTACACACCGTGGCAGGACAACGAGACCTGACAGAGGATCACCAGCCAGACGCACAGAACCATTCAGCCCTGTGATCCTGGGACAGGAACTGTGTGTTCCAGTAGGACATCAGGCACAACAAATATCCTGGACTGGAATAGAGTCAAAACGATAAATGGTTGGAGAGGAGTTTTAACTTTCTGGGAATTGAAGAAAGAGAACTGCATGCCTATCCCCAAAACACACCCTTTACCCAAACTCCCCTGCAGCAAAGAGAACAGAGATTCCAGGAGAACACACAGCATATCGGAGAAGAAGACAAGCATTCTACCAGCTGGAAATAATGTATGAAAATCTCAGCTCCCCACAAATTGTAAAAGATTTAGGATTACAGGATCATTATCCTCACAAACTGTCTCTTCAGACTGTCCAGGAGGTGTCCCAGGATAAACTGGAGGACAGCAACCCAACTCGAGCAGAAGATCTTCCCTGGCGATTTCTCCAAAGGATCCTCTCAGCCAATTCACTGACAAGAAATCCCAAATGGCCACCTGATCTCTCCTCGGAGGGTGAAGATGATGATGATGATGAAGACTTCAGTGATTTCTTTGAAGTTACAGCACCAGGGGATGGTGAGATGAATCCTCTGGATATCATTGCTGCCATTTTCCTCTGTGCTGACCACTCTCTCCAGCAGGAACTGATGCTGAAGATGTCTCTTTGCCAGTTTGCATTACCCTTTCTGATGCCAGACATACACAGTCACCCCATGGACAAGGTGAGGGGACCCACAGAAGGGCCTGGTGCCACCCTTCTCCTCTGGGCCATGAGACCCATTGTTAAAACATGGTGCCCACATTCTCCTACAGACAGCAGCCCCGTTGTGGAGGTGCCCATCGTGACAGCAGCCATGCCAACGGTGTCCTTCCTCAGACTGGGAAGGTGCACAGTGTCCAAATCCCGAATCCTCAATCTCACCCTGAGTCAGGCACAGCTGCAGCAGAACATCTTCCTGCACTCCGAGATGGAATGTGGGAATGTGCCCCGCAGGATATCCGATGGAATGGCGGAGATCAGCTGGTATCTCCCTTCTGGGAAGAGTAACACGGATATTTTCCCAGAGGCTGCTGTATTCATTAACCTCCGAGGCGATGCTGAAACTTTCCAGGGAAACGCTCGGTTTCTGGCAAAAGTATCCACTGCTCTCTTCATTTTCATTGATGTTATCGGTGAGAAGGAACGAGAATTCCTCGCCTCTCTCCCACAGTCACCAGCAAAACTCTTTCTCATAGTCAACACCCACATCAATCAGCAACACATAACCCCCAAGCAGGTGAAGAAAATGTTCAAAGATCTAAAGTTAGAACCTCAACAATGCCTTCTTCGGACAAATGAAAATGAAGCTAATCTTGCAGAGATAGTTTGTTCTCAGATCAAACAAGTAATTCTAGTGAGGGACAGGGACCAGACCTTGCTGAGCCTGGAGAAAATGGCTGACATTGCAATGGAAAGTGGGATTGAGGTCGATGAACATCAACCTGAAATACAACGAGCCAAGGAACTGACCAAAATACTGGACAGACTTGACTCAGGAGACATTACTGGGTATAAAAGGAGAGTGTTGCCCTTTCATGGAGAGCCCTGGCAAGGGTTGTCTAAAGTTGAAAAAGAGAAATCGCGGATGAAACTCCGTGGGGACAGAACCACAGTCGTGTATAACCACCAACTGGACCAGGAGAAGAACAGAATCCGGGAAGCTCAGCTCAGACAGAGTCTGTCGGAAGAGATGCGGCTGTTCATCGAATACCTCACCCGTCACGATGGGGTTGACAGAGCCATTTCCCTACAGTGGCTGAAGCTGGAACTGGACAGTAAATCACAGGAAGTTATGGCAGGATTGCGTAGAATTTATAAAGAACTGTGCAAAGACTCAAAGCAGAAGGTGAAGGAACTGAAGGAGTTGGATCAGAAGATGTCTGATAGTTCCCTGGGACTTGAGCACTTCATGAGGGAATTTGGCCAGGTTTATGAACTTTCAGTGACTCGACACGTCACCCGAAGGACACAGATCCACCCAAAGGTGCCGCAGTTCCCAGGGGTTGCTGCTGAACTGTTGCTGGAAGGGTTCCCACTGGAACTCATCGATGGAGACGTTTCCAACGTTCCCATTCCATGGATCACTGCCGTACTCACAGAGCTGGCCAACAAAGTGGGAAGAGCTTGCCGAGTGTTTGTGCTGACAGTGATCGGAGTTCAGAGCTCGGGCAAGTCCACACTCCTCAACACAATGTTCTGTTTGCGGTTTGCTGTGAGCAGCGGCCGATGTACTCGAGGGGCCTACATGCAGTTGATCAAAGTCACAGGGAGCCTGGCCGAGGAGCTGGGCTGTGAGTTCATCCTGGTCATTGACACAGAGGGGCTGAGAGCCCCAGAACTCGCAACACTGACAGACAGCTACGAGCACGACAATGAGCTGGCAACGTTCGTGGTTGGATTAAGCAACTTAACGTTGGTAAACATCGGGATGGAAAATCTGTCAGAGATGAAAGATATTTTACAGATTGTTGTTCATTCCTTAATCCGCATGAGGGAGACAGGAAAAGGGCCAAAGTGCATATTTGTGCACCAGAACGTCGGCGATGTGAGTGCGCACGAGCAGAATCTGAGAGGCCGTCAGAAACTCCTGGAGCAGCTGGATAAGATGACAGAGGCTGCAGCAAAGCTGGAGAAGGTAGACCGAGTAACGTTCCGGGATGTGATGGACTATGATGCTGACAAGGACAACTGGTACATCCCTGGTCTGTGGCATGGTACACCCCCAATGGCTGCAGTCAACACCGGCTACAGTGAACACGTCTCCCAACTGAAGAAGAACCTAATTCAGTGTCTAATCCAACGGAGCAAAAGCCAAAGAGCTTTCACTATCCCGGACTTTATCAAATGGATGGCTGGGCTTTGGGAGCAGGTGAAACATGAAAATTTCATTTTCAGCTTCCAGAACAGTCTGGTCGCAGAGGCTTACAACCACCTCTCCATGAAGTACAAGGACTGGGAGTGGGAACTCTGCAAATTCACTCACTCCTGGGGAAATGAGGCTGAAAACAGAATCAGCAATGCCAAAGGAGATCTCACTGAACTGCTCTGTAATCTGGAGAGGGAGATGAGGACAGAGATGAGCAAAAGGGAGGGTGTCACTCTGGATAAACTGCAAGCTCTGTATGAAAGTGGGGCTGATAACGTGTATCTGATGGAGAAATACAGAGAGGAATTTAAACTCAGCATCTCCAGTTTATGCAGCCGACTTCAGCACGATTCAATGCAGAGATGTAGAGATACCGTGAACAGACGGGTGGGACTGCAGGGTGTGGATGATATTTGTAATAATTTTCACAGGAAGATTGGAGAACAGGTCAAGGAACTTTTACAGAATTGTAAAGTAGCAAATCGGGTGTTGGGACACCAGGAACTGAAAAATGAATTTGAAACGATGTGGAAAGGTACACTGTCTCAACTGGAGTATCAGCCCTGCAGAGAAAGAAACATTGAACTGGAGATTGAAAATCTTCTCAGAGAGGCAATAAGAGCTCAAGGGAGAGTGATTAATGAAAGGCTAAAAGGTAAAAATCTCTGTGAACTGGGGACCCAATACCTTCAGATTGAAGAGAAACACATCAACGTGTCACATTGGAGATGGGGTACAAGTAAACTCATTCCATTCAGATTGAAATCAGACCTCGATCAAGCAGCAATGATTACAAAGCCCATCGAGGATGAATGCAGACATTGGATCACTGACATCACAAAAAAGGACATGGATTATGACAATAAATATTGCATTGAACTTTTGAACATGATAGAGGAAAAAGTTGACAATATTTCACATCAAAACTTTTCAATGTCTGAGGTTTTCAAGGCCGAGTTTAAACTTCACCTGTGTGGTTACGCTGTACCAAGATTCCAGGAGATGCACAGGAGGTTTATCCACAACCACGACCCACGGAGAAGACTGGAAAACATGAAAAATCAATACTTTGATCGCTTCATGGATATTTACACAGAGCAGGATGAGAACCAGAGACAAGCAAAACGATTTACACAATATTGTTTCTTGCCAGCTCTCCGAGACGCCACCCTCAAGACTCTCAGCGTGAACATCGTGGATGATATGAAAAAACACAACCCTGAGCGACAGTACAGTCTCCGCAACAACTTCACTGTGGCCCTCCTGGTCCACCTGAAACAAACACATCGATTTGATAAATATCTACGGTACATCAGAGACTTTGTGAATTTCGCCAAAGACTGGCTCCATCAGCAAGTTATTAAACACTGCAAGACAGAACGCGATGGGGAGAGCACATTTACCTGTCTGGCTAAAGAAATCCTCACAGAGATCACTGGGCAAGCTAAGGACATTGTTCAGGATGCAGTGAAGCAGAACTTTGCTGGAAATGCTGAGAGCTTCCTAAACATGTTTGCTGAAAAGTTAAACACAAGAATCTCGATGCCCAAAGATGAGATGAAACTCGTTCTGCTTCAGAGTGGCAGTGATGGCAAGAAATGTTCAGAAGCCATTCTGCCATGTATTGAAGAGGTGGAGCAGGATCTCCTCCGTGAGGTAAAAGGCTGGGATGTCAAAGCAAAGATTGAAGAATTATCCATTAAACCCAGGGAGGAGTTGTTCAAAGGGTTATTCAATTGTACAATGAAATGTCCTTTCTGTGGGGTTTTCTGTGACTCAGAGACCCCGGTTCACTCACAACACTCCTGTAAACAGCACAGACCTGAAGGGCTCAACAACTGTCGATGGGCAGACAGTGAACATCTTGTAATGGATATCTGCACAGCTTCAGTCGCTGGTGATACAAAATTCCGAAATAAATACACAAATGGGAAATTCCTTCCCTACAAGGATTATCAAACAGTCAATGATTACTACAAATCCTGGACTATCCAACGGGAAATTTCCGCACAGGCAGCATCCTATTGGAAGAAGGTTTTCTACACTTTCAATCAGCAGTTTGCTGATGAATACAGGGCAAAGCCTGCAGAGATCGATGGAAGCTGGAACATTGACTGGGAGGTGGTGAGGGAAGAAATGAACAAGTCGTATAATACAAACATTCAGTCTTGGTAATGTCTCTTTAAATGGCGTTACTCAGTGAGAGACAGACAAAGGGAAACTGTCTTCCTCGGAAGAATTTGGCAGAGTAAATCAGTGTGTTCAAATTAAAATCCAATCACAAATCATCAAAAGAATTAGCAGAGCAAAAGGAATGTTTCATTCCTACATTCATGGTCCTGCCCTCATGGTTAATAAAGTCCTCACTTACTCACCCTTCCCCATAACTCAGGTCCTCAAGTCCTGGCAACATCCTTATAAATTGTCTCTGCTCTCTTTCAAGCTTATTAATATCTTTCCTGTGGGGAGATGACCAGAACTGCACACAATACTCCAAATCAGGCCTCTCCAAAGTGTTGTCCAACTTCCAAATCCTAATTCCTGTACTCAGTGCCCTGATTTATGAAGGACAATGCACCAAACACTCTCTTTATGACTCTATCTACCTGTGATGCCACTTTCAATGATGGCTCTCTATTTCCCACCCTTATCCCGATATCCCAGATCCCTCTCATTCCCAGAAATCTGTTGATCTTGTTTTGAGCCCAGCCAATCACTGAGCCTCTCTCTACAGCTCCAGGGTGGAGAATCTTTGCCCCTCATCTCCACTCACATTCCCATTTCAGTAAACTTGGAAATGTTACTTTTGGTCTCCTCAAACAAATAACTATCAGTGAACAACTGGGACCCAAGCACTAATCCCTGTCTAAAATACCTGACGGATCACAGACCAGTCATGTGAGAAGGACACATTCCTTCCTACCATTTCCTTTCTCTACATTAACCAATGTTCAGTCCATGCTGGAAATCTCTCCCAGTTCCAAGTGCTCTCGTCTTCTCTCCCCAACTCCATGTGATCCAAACTTGTTCACCAACCTCCAGTGAGAGACCTCAACAATAACCTTCTGAAAATCCAAATACATCACATCTACTGGATCCCCCTGAACGACTTCACTCGATACTTCCCCAAAGACCTCGGAAAGACCAGTCAAATGTGACTTCCATTTCATTAATCCAGGCTGACTCGACTCACTCATAATATTTTCCAATGACCTTGATATCACATCCTTCATTGTAGATTCCACCATTTCTCCGAATGCCAGTGACAGGCTAACAGTTTGGTAGCTCACTGTTTCCTCTCTCCCTCCACTCTGGAGGAGTTCAGAGAGTCTGTGGTCTGCTGACCTGACCCACTGAGTTCCAGCAGCTCGTTTTCCATCCCAGATTCCAGTCCCTGCAGACCCGTGTGTTCCCAGCAGACATCACTGAGCAGCTTCAGCAGGCAGCTCATTCCCTTCAGCACATTGAATAAAGCACTCTGCTCACACACTGTTTCTCCTCCCTCAGATGCTGCCCGACCTGCTGAGCATTTCCAGATTTCCAGCCTCTGCAGTTCTTTCATTGTCACTGACTCTGTCTGACCGTGTGAGATTTTCTAAACACCTTGTCATCGTTCCTTCAGTGTGTGTTCAGCAATTTTCCAGTGGCAGACATCAAGACACCGAGTTTCCTGCTTTCTACCTCCGTCCTTTCTGAAATAGGATCCTTACATTTGTAGTTTTCCAATCAGCTGGGCCTGTTCCAGAATCTGGGAAATCCTGGAACATCCCATCTATCTGGAACTTCAACATTGGAACATGGAACAGTGTATCACAGTACAGGCCTTTCCCCCATGAGATTGTGCCAACTATTTAAACAACTCTAAGGTCAATCAAACCCCTCCCTCCCACATATCCCTCCATTGCCCTATCACCCATGTGCCTATCTAAGAGTCTATTAAATGCCCCCAATGTATCTGCCTCTACCACCACCCCAGGAGTGTGTTCCACACAACCACCCCTCTCTCCATAAAAATAACTTACCTCTCCTCTATTTCCTCCCAACACTTTAGAGTTACGCCCCCTCGTATTACCCACTTATGCCCTGAGAAAAAGTTTCTGGTACTTATCTCGTACACCTTTATCGAATCACCTCTCATCCTCATTGTCTCCATAGAGAAAAGCCCTTCCTCACTCAAACCTGTCCTCATAAAACATGCTCTCTAACCTAGGCAACATCCTGGTTAGTCTCCTCAGTTCCCTCTCTAAATCTTCCACATCTTTCCTATAATGAGGTACCGAAACTGAACATAATATTCCGAGTGTGGTCAAACCAGGGTTTATTGATCTGCAACATGATCTTGTGGCTATTCGACTCAATATCTTGACTAATAAAAGCCGACACACCATACACCTACTTAAGGGCCCAATTAACTAACAACAGCTTTGGATATGGACCCCAAGGTTCCCCTGTTCCTTGACACTGCTCTGAATCCTGCCATTAACTCAGTATTCTGCCTTGAAGTTCGAACTTTCAGAATGAACCACCTGACACTTTTCTGGATTGAAGTCCATCTGCCTCTTCTCAGCCCAGTTCTGCACCCTGTCAATGTCCTGTTGTAACCTACAGCATCCTCCTGCACTATCCAGACCTCCACCAATCTTCATGTCATCTGCAAAAGTCCATCCACTTCCTCATCCACGTTCTTTATAAAAATGACAAAGTGCAGGGCTCCCACAACACCACGGGTCAGGGATCTCCAGGCAGAATACCCTCCCTCACCTCCCACCCTCTGCCTTCTGTGTGCAAGACAATTCTGAAATCAGGCAGCCATGTTTCAGATCCCATAACTCCAGGCCTTGTGAATGAGTCTACCTGGGGAGAGGAAGGGGAACAGGGAGATGCAATGGGAAGTTGGAAGGGGGAGTAGGGACAGTGGAGTGTGGAGAGGAAGGGGAGAGGGTGAAGGGTAGAGCTTGGAGGGGGTAGGAGACATGTGTGAGAGAGAGTTAGAGATATTGATGCTGGGAAGAGTTCAAGAAACATTCTCCTGAGGAGAGGGATGGGATCTCTCACCAGTCAAATGGCGCCAAGCTGTGATCTCTGTCGAGGTCGTGGCTCAGACTCAGATGATTCTGTTTTGCTTCTTGGGTTTTTTTTTAGCGTTTGTTCATTGGGGGGACAGACGGGGAATTGGGGGTTAGGGTTTAGGGACATGGAGCAGGAGCTGGTATTCAGAATCCAGGTCAGAACACTCCACAATCAAAGGTCAGTTTGGCAGGCAGTAATGATGGAGGTTAGCAATCCCTCTCAGTGAGTCTTGGGTTGTAGTCCATCATGGCAGGAGGAGACCCAAAGGTCAAAAGCCTGTGATAAGTGGGGTCAATACCCAGAGGATGGAAAGACCAGAGCGCATGGCCCAAGGTTGAAGTTCAGATGTGGACAAGACTGTAGAGTGACATCTAAAGATCAAACAGCAAAGTTGGTGAGACTGGAGATCAAGGCCTGAAGGTAGAATCCCCAGGGTTGCCCTGTCTGGAGATTGAGGGACAATGTCTGTGAGTCCGTGCCAGGGACTGAGGCTGGAGGACCAATATCTGTAAGTCAGAGTCTGGGACCAAAGAAAAGCTGCCTGTGTGTGTGAAGGGGAGGGGTCGGATGTGGAAAAGGGGCTTGTTTTGCTGTTGTTGTTGTTGCTGCCGGTTGTATTTTCCTGCTGAACGTTGGGTTTGCTATCTTGGCACCGGAAGGTCTGGTGACGTTTGTGAACTGCCTCCAGCACATCCTTCAGTGTGAATGCAAACACACATTTCACCGTAGGTTTCAATGTAGATCTGAGAAATAAATCTGAATATCTGAGAGCTTTGGGAAGAAACGTATAAAAAGGTGCCGGACAAGATCACCGACAGCACTGACTCCGGAGAGCAACCAGTGAAGAAGACGCTGAGTCAGGGACTCTGAGAGGAACTCACGGTGAACCCTGGCCAGGTTCATCTGGGGTGGGGAACACCTGAACAGGGGCGGGGGGGTTTTGGGAGTTGTGAGAGTAAACTAAAGAGATGTGTAACTAAATAGTTAATGTTTGAACTGTGTAATTACTCCTTGAACAAATCCTGATCAATAAAGACAACAGTTATTGGTCAGTCATCGTCTGGAATGTTCTATCATGTGATGTGTTTAACTGGGAATAGGGTTCACCAGTGAAGTTCACTTTGTGATCAGAAAGCCGTGGAACCGTCGAGCTAAATGTGAGTCAAAATACAACAGTTCAATCCGAGAGGACGTGCATTCAGGTGGGGTGGGGATGGAGTTTAAAGGAGATGTGTTGGAAATTCAGTATGTGGGAGAGAGGCCGGAAGCAGGGAGTGAGCAAGATCCTCGTCACTCGGGACCAGGGGGAGTTTTTACATTCACATTATCGCATGATTCATGGCTGAAGATACAACTGGCTGCTGTGACCTTGCTGAGTTCACAAAAGGTCAACGTTTCAGAACTTGCCATCATTGTGTGCCATGTCATTTGATGTTGGTGATCATGGTCCCATGACCATGATTGTTCTTGGCATTTCTTTCTACAGAAGTGGTTTGCCATTGCCTTCTTCTGGGCAGTGTCTTTACAAGATGGGTGACCCCAGTCATTATCAATACTCTTCAGAGATTGTCTGCCTGGTGCCAGTGGTCACATGACCAGGACTGGTGATAAGCACCAACTGCTCATATGACCATCCACCACCTGCTCCCATGGGTTCATGTGACCTTGATTGGGGGCTCTAAGTAGGTTCTACACTTTGCCCTAGGGTGACCTGTTGACCAGCAGAGGGCAGGAGCACCTTACAGCTCCTTTGGTAGAGATGTATCTCCACCCAACCACCCAGAACTTGTACCTGTGGAAATACAGACATTCTCCAGAAAATCAGTGTAACCTTCCAATAACTTCCCACCATCCGCATGCTCCCTGGCCTGTACTGATGAGTGGTATTACTTTAGGATCTTGCTTAATCCCTAAGATTAATAATGCATATACATTAGATTAATATTTACCAACTATAGTTTTGCTTTCATAAGACGAAGAGGCACAGGTACAGAATGAAGTCATTGAATCTGTTCTGGCATTCCATCATGGTGGAATTATTATTCCTCTCAAACCCATTCTCCTACCTTCTCGCATAACCTTTCACTTCTTACTAATCAAGAACCTATCAACCTCCACTTTAAACATACCCAGCAATTGTCTCCACAGTCATATGAGGCAATGAATTCTACAGATTCACCGCCTTCTGCTTAAAGAATTTCCCTTCAAATCTGTTCTGAATGGATATCCATCTGTTCTGAGGCTGTGCACTCTGGCCCTATACTTCCACGTGCTGCATTTAATATTAAAGCAATATTTCAATAATCCCATATAGACTCTACATTGGTTAATTAAGCATTTGGTTGATTAAGCATTAAGCATCCATTATAATTGTTCTCTTCCACAAATGACAACTGGTAATTTGTGGCTCTTTGTCCAAAATCAGTTACCAAACCAGTAATCAGTTCCAATCGCTAAGCGCAGACACAGACCCCACCATTCACAAACCTGCATGTTCTGTCATAGTAATGTTACGTACGCTGGACTCCTTTACACTGGCGCCTGTCTCTGCCGCTTTTCTGGCCATGCTTCGAGTTCCTGCGCTGGCGGGATTAACTTCAGAAACTATGGTAGTCAGCTTCACTGCTGGGTACACGTCCCCACCTGCCGGGTCGTTCCCGAGCAAGACATCTACCTCGGGTATGGGGAGTGCAGACCGTACCCCTATCGTGACTGGTCCGGAAACCAAATCAATGGTACGGCCTCGGTCCCTTTTCCAACCCCCTCCTATCACGTTCCCGTCACCAGTACCTGTCTCACTATTGAACACTCTGTTCAACACTCTGTTCAGGATTAAGGACTGAAAAGCCCCAGTGTCTCTCCAGATTCTTACTGGCACTGGGGGTGACCCCTCCCTCACAGATACCCACCCGGTTGAAAGGAATTTCTCACATCCCTCCTGAACTCGGTTTAGTTCCTCTTCTTTTAACGGCATTTCAACCGGCTTAACGCAGCCCGTCGGCGCGGTCGCCTTTCCTTTCCCCGTCTCCTCCTTCGGAGCAAAGCACCCGGACACAAAATGACCAGCCTTTCCGCAATTAAAGCACACAAAACTAGAAGACTTCCTGCCAGACTGTCTCCCGTCTTCCTTACCCCTCTCACTAGTCCCCGGCTTACTCTCTGGCTCAGCCGGCGGACTTTCTCTGCCCCCTCTACTACCCTTCTGGTAGCCCTTACTCGGGGTAAACTTTGCTTTGTGTGTTAACGCGTACTCATCCGCTAACTTTACAGTCGCGGCTAAGGTTTCTGCCTCTTTCTCATCCAGATGGGTCCGCGTACCTTCAAGTCACAACCTTTGAGCTGCTCGATCAGCTGGAGCTGTCGCAGTTTGTTATAATCCCCAGTGACCCCTCTCGAGGCGCACCACCGCTCACAATATACTTGCATCTCACGGGCAAACTCTAAATACGTGTTTCCTCATGTTCCGGAACCTCTGCCGGTATGCCTCCGGGACCAACTCATCGATCCCGAGTATACCACATCATACTTGTTTGCATCTTCAGCTGACAACGCTGAGTAACTTGCTGAGCCTCCCCCTCAAGCACACTCTGGAGTAAAGCAGCCCGCTTATCCCTCGGCCAGTCCTGACTAACAGCGACCTTTTCGAAATGTAGAAAGTACCGATCAACGTCGGTCTCCTCAAATGGGGGAACCAACTTAACCTCCTGGGTCGCCTTGAGCCCTCCACCTTGGTCCGGCATTCGGCCCCCTCTCGCATTATCTTTAACTTCTCCAGCTCAAACTCCCTTTCTCGCTCCTTCTCTCTCTCTCCTCCCTTTCTCCTCCTTCTCTCTCTCTCCCTTTCTCGCTCCTTTTCTCTCTCCTCCCTTTCTCGCTCCTTCTCTCTCTCTCCTCCCTTTCGTGCTCCTTCTCTCTCTCTCCTCCCTTTCTCCTCCTCTCTCTCTCTCTCTCTCTCTCTCTCCCTTTCGCGCTCCTTCTCTCTCTCTCCTCCCTTTCTCCTTCTCTCTCTCTCCTCCCTTTCTCACTCCTTTTCTCTCTCCTCCCTTTCTCGCTCCTTCTCTCTCTCTCCTCCCTTTCTCCTCCTTCTCTCTCTCCTCCCTTTCTCCTCCTTCTCTCTCTCCTCCCTTTCGAGCTGCTTTACTCGTAACTCATGCTCGAGTCTTAATTTTTCCATCTGCAGCTGAACCGCAGCCCCACCAGGTTTGCCCTCAGACACCACTTCCAGGTCCCCTTCGGGAAACACATTCTTAATGCTCAACCATGGTTCCTGGTATCTGCAATCTCCTCATTGACTGCTTCCCCTTCAAAAGATTCAACCCTTTTGCAACACTCACCAAGTCTGATTTCTTGGCTTCCTCTGATGCCTCCAAGGTTGGCGCCAGTAGAAATTTCTCAATCTCCATTTCTGCTGTTTGCCCTTTTTGGTTTTTTTCAGATACAGGAATTTAACCTAATCAATTCAACCTGTCCGGGATTTTGTCAAGCCAGTAGAAATGGTAATTACTAGAAACTAATGAAGTTTATTAGTACACTATATAGGCATCCGTCAGTGTCATGAGACCATGGATTTGCGCCTTGGAAGGTTTGTGCAGGCCTGGGCAGGGTTGTATGGGAGACCGGCAGTTGCCCAAGCTGCAGGCCTTCCCCTCTCCACGTCACTGATGTTGTCCGAGGGAAGGGCACAAGGCAGTTTGGCAATGTGTTGCAATGTCTTGCTCAAGGACACAAACACGCTGCCTCAGCTGAGGCTCGAACCAGTGACCTTCAGGTTACTAGTCTGATGCCTTGCCCACTAGGGCACGCGACAACGGTACACTAAAGGCAAGGATATAAATGTAACAGGTTAGCAATGATAATATACACATATAGGAATCAGCCAAGCTCTATCGAAGTCTAGGGGTAAATGATCAAGTGAAGCAGAGTTCAGTTCAGTTTAGAGTAGTTCAAGGTAGTTGTTGTGGTACCGTTGGGGGGGGGGGAGAGAGAGAGTGAGAGATTCAGCTGAGATTTCAGGCAAACCTTCCATTGTCTTCTTGTCCCGTTGTGGTCACCGAGTGTGACCCCTCCATTCCAGATGCGATCGTTGTCCCGTTGTGGTCACCGACTGTGACCCCTCCGTTCCAGATGCGACCGTTGTCCCGTTGTGGTCACCGACTGTGACCCCTCCGTTCCAGATGCGACCGTTGTCCCGTTGTGGTCACCGACTGTGACCCCTCCGTTCCAGATGCGATCGTTGTCTCGTTGTGGTCACCGACTGTGACCCCTCCATTCCAGATGCGACCGTTCTTCCCTGATGAACCCGTCACCCAGCCAAGGGTGGACACACAACAGGTCCCCACCAGTCGTATCTTTACACCCTGTGAGCCTCTGGCCGATTCCCGCGAATCGGTCCTCCAAACTCCCACCAACTTGTGGGGGCACAATGCTCTCTTCAGGTCTCGTGGCATGTCTGCGGTGTCTTAGCAAACCCACCTTTTTATCCCCCCTGATGGGGTATCACCTGTCCATCAAACTTCACCACTTCCTTTTGTCTCAGCAGAAGTGTTAATGAGCAAATCATATTCAAAGCAAAGTGTCCATGGCAGTATCACTGCAGATGCCAAAATAGTGAATTATGTATCTCTCTCTCGTTATCTCTCTTATTAGCATTTTGAATGGCTCTCCCTTATGTCTCTCTTTTTAGCAGCATCCATTCTGCAGCTCTGCTTGGCTTCACACATAACAACAACTCAGAAATAAGTTCTAATTTGGAAATTATCTCCAGTCCAGCAGATTTAAATAAGCATTATTGCGTTTCCTTTAAAGCTCTAATTTAGCCAAGCAAAGCCAGTTCACAAAATGGAGGACACAGAGCAGCTTCGCAAAATGGCAGACTCCATTCTTTGAACCTCATGACAAAAGCAAAAATTGGTCTGTCTGCTTCCACTGGCCTTGTTTCATTGAAATTCACTGATTTGTAGACAGTAGTGCTTTATGGACAACATCTTCCTCTTTTTGATCCAAAGATATTTATCTTCAGATCATTATCCTCCTCTATTCTTTTAACTACCCAGTGGACTGTCATGAACCCCAGCAGTTGTGCCACACTTACATTATATAAAAATAAAGGTAACCTTTACTCACTCAATTCATCACTTTTTATACTGACAATCGTATTCTCAGTTTTACAAAACCATCACCCTCTACCTTTTGCATAATTTCAGCCTTCCACCTTCGAAGATTATACACATTAAACAATACAATTATTAGTGTTAATTAATATTACAACAGTGTTTGCTACTATCTGTTATATTTTGTAACTTTGTAACTTCAGAACATTAAACTAATTCAAAGGAAATGTGGATGTAACTTTGAGTTTATTTAAGCCAGGTGAACATGTGTCACATGGTAGTGTGATGACATGTGCAATTCACATATTTATACACATAACCAATAATGAATTATTCAAACAAAGAATAATAATTTATCAATCAATATATATCCAAGATTACTCAGATATTGTTGAAATATTAAATACACAACACTGCTTAGCTATAAACTCCCAACATTACAGAATGCATCTAAACTCCATACACAGTATATTAAATGATGCAACTACTATATACAAACATCCACAGCACAGTAAATTTTAAATTGACCTATTCATGCCTAAAGGTTTAATCACTGTGAAGGATTTCTTACTCTTGTGGGATAACATCTTTCCTGACACAGGGAATCACTCTGCTTGACAGGTGAGGCTTGTGGTTGTGAAGCAATCTCACGTTCTGGGGACTGCTCCATGGTGGTTGTAGGAGCTGTCTCTGAGACTGCAGGAAGTGGTTTTGATAGCCGCAGCAAACTTTGTTCTCTAACAATTGCCTCCGCTGCCCTCAACTAATCGATGCGTGGTGCAGTTCTGCCTTAATCTCTCTGAGCACCCACAGTTGATAACCTCTGTAGTCACTCGCCAGGACTGTTTGTCCAGGAGTGAAACACTGAAACTCTTTGAGGGGTTTTCAATTTGTCTCAGCTGCTTGTCCTGCATCCTCCTCCTGAGACTGGGTTTGAGGAGATCCGAGCGTGAATTCGAGGGGTGACCCTGGAACAGCAGGGCCAGTGAGTTGCTGGTTGTGGATTGTGTTACATTACGATATGCAAGGAGGAAATTGGTAAGGTTCTGTTGTGTGGTGTGTTCCGTACAAACCTTTCCTCTCCTCCAAGCCATTTGTAGCTGTGTGGTAGGGTGCAGATGTAAAATATCTTACTCCATTCATTTTTAGGAATAATTGAAATTATTTATAACCATATAACAATTACAGCATGGGAACAGGCCATCTTGGCCCTTCTAGTCCATGCCGAACGCTTACTCTCACCTAGTTCCACCTACCTGCACTCAGCCCATAACCCTCCATTCCTTTCCTGTCCATATACCTATCCAATTTTTTTTATGACAAAATCGAACCTGCCTCTACCACTTCTGCTGGAAGCTCGTTCCACACAGCTACCACTCTCTGAGTAAAGAAGTTCCCCCTCCTGTTACCCCTAAACTTTTGCCCCCTAACTCTCAACTCATGCCCTCTTGTTTGAATCTCCCCTACTGTCAATGGAAAAAGCCTATCCATGTCAACTCTATCGATCCCCCTCAATTTTAAATACCTCTATCAAGTCCCCCCTCAACCTTCTACGCTCCAAAGAACAAAGACCTAACTTATTCAACCTTTCTCTGTAACTTAGGTGCTGAAACCCAGGTAACACTCTAGTAAATCTCCTCTGTACTCTCTCTACTTTGTTGACATCATTCCTATAATTCAGTGACCAGAACTGTACACAATACTCCAAATTTGGCCTCACCAATGCCTTGGACAATTTTAACATTACATCCCAACTCCTATACTCTATGCTGTGATTTGTAAAGGCCAGCATACCAAAAGCTTTCTTCTCCATGAGATTCTGCCTTCAGGGAACTATGCACTATTATTCCTAGATCACTCTGTTCTACTGCATTGTTCAGTGCCCTACCATTTACCATGTATATCTATTTTGATTATTCCTACCAAAATGTAGCACCTCACACTTATCAGCATTAAACTCCATCTGCCTTCTTTCAGCCCACTCTTCTAATTGGCCTAAATCTCTCTGCAAGCTTTGAAAACCTACTTCATTACCCCACAACAATACTAACAAGATGATTAGTATCATCTGCAATACTTACTAATCCAATTTATACCCCATCATCCGGATCATTAATGTATATGACAGACAACACTGGACCCAGTACAGATCCCTGAGACACACCACTAGTCACCGGCCTCCAACCTGACAAACAGTTATCCACCACTTCTCTCTGGCATCTCCCATCCAGCTGCTGTTGAATCCATTTTACTACCTCAATATTAATACCTAACGATTGAACCTTCCTAACTAACCTTACATGCAGAACCTTGTCAAAGGCCTTACTGAAGTCCATATAGACAACATCCATTGTTTTACCCTCGTCAACTCTCCTAGTAACTTCTTAAAAAATTCAATAAGATTTGTCAAACATGACCTTCTGTCATGGTCTGGTCCGAATTCTGCATTCTGTCACGTTCCGGTCCGCAGACTCCGGACTCCAGGAACTCCAACTGACCCTTTTTGGGTTGGGCTGAAGCATTTGCACTTGATGCTCGTCTTGTTGGCTGGGAATATAAGTGGCTCGGGGACCGAGTGTAGTTGGGGGGTTGTCCTGTCAGTCTCCACTTGGAGTCACCTACTGGTGGAAGGTGAGTTCTTTCCGTGAGTTATGGATTTGGCTGTTCTGTAGTCCACTGAGGTTACTGGCCACCTTGAGTCTTGAAGCCACCCCAGACCGAGCTCCCTTCCTGTCCCTTGCCTCCGTCAGGTAAGTCAGGCCATTTGTCATTACCCTGCGGTTGGTTCTGTCCCTCCCTGTTCCTTGCCTCCATCGGGTTGTGTCCTGCACCCTGCCCAGGAGGCTAGCTCCAAGAACCCAAGACTCAAGCCTTGAGCAACCCAAGACTCTAGCCTCGAGCTACCCATGCCTCCAAGCACTCCAAGCCTCCAGAGAACCCAAGACTCTAGCCTCAAGCACTCCAAGTCCCCCCAGGAACCCCAGTCTCCAGGGTCTCCAGGAACTCCAGGAACCCAAGTCTCCAAACTTCCCAAGAACCCAGAACTCTAGCCTTGTTATACCCAAACCTCTAAGAACCCCGGAATCTCCGCGAACTCTACAAGCTCCATGAACTGCAACCTGTCCAGTCCTTTAATTTTGTCCTGCCCTGTTCCTAGTACTTCAGTGTCTGCATCCTGCATTTGGGTCCAGTCTCAATGCCCCCGCATGACACCTTCCATGCACAAATCAATGTTGACTGTTCCTAATCAGACCCTGTCTATCCAGATAATTATATAAACCATCTCTAAGAATACTTTCCGTTAATTTACCCACCACTGACGTCAAACTGACAGGCCTATAATTGTTAGGTTTACTCTTAGAACCCTTTTTAAATAATGGAACCTCATGAGCAATACTCCAATCCTCTGGTACCATCCCCATTTCTAATGACATTTGAAATATTTCTGTCAGAGCCCCTGCTACTTCTACACTAACCTCCCTCAAGGTCCTAGGGAACATCCTGTCAGGATCTGGAGATTTATCCACTTTTATATTCTTTAAAAGTGCCAGTACTTCCTCTTCTTTAATCATCATAGTTTCCATAACGACCTTACTTGTTTCCCTTACCTTGCACAATTCAATATCCTTCTCCTTAGTGAATACCGAAGAAAAGAAATTGTTCAAAATCTCCCCCATCTCTTTCGGCTCCACACATAGCTGTCCACTCTGATTCTCTAAGGGACCAATTTTATCCCTCACTATCCTTTTCCTATTAATATAACTGTAGAAACCCTTTGGATTTATTTTCACCTTACTTGCCAAATCAACCTTGTATCTTCTTTTAGCTTTTCTTATTTCTTTCTTAAGATTCTTTTTACATTCTTTATATTCCTCGAGCACCTCATTTACTCAATGCTGCCTATATTTATTGTAGATATCTCTCTTTTTCTGAACCAAGTTTCCAATATCCCTTGAAAACCATGCCTCTCTCAAACTTTTAACCTTTCCTTTCAACCTAACAGGGACATAAAGATTCTGTACCCTCAAAATGTCACCTTTAAATGACCTCCATTTCTCTATTACATCCTTGCCATTAAACAGATTGTCCCAATCCACTCCTTCTAAATCCTTTTGCATCTCCTCAAAGTTAGTCTTTCTCCAATCAAAAATCTCAACCCTGGGTCCAGTCCTATCCTTCTCCATAATTATATTGAAACTAATGGTATTGTGATCACTGGACCTGAAGTGCTCCCTAACACATACCTCCGTCACCTGACCTATCTCATTCCCTAACAGGAGATCCAACACGGCCCCTTCTCTAGTTGGTACCTCTAGGTATTGCTGCAAAAAACTATCCTGCACACATTTTACAAACTCCAAACCATCCAGCCCTTTTACAGAATGGGCTTCCCAGTCTACGTGTGGAAAATTAAAATCTCCCACAATCGCAACCCTGTGCTTACTACAGATATCTGCTATCTCCTTACAAATTTGCTCCTCTAATTCTCGCTCCCCATTAGATGGTCTATAATACACCCCTATAAGTGTTTCTACACCTTTCCCATTTCTCAATTCCACCCAAACAGCCTCCCTGGACGAGCCCTCTAATCTATCCTGCCAAAGCACCGCTGTAATATTTTCTCTGACAAGCAATGCAACACCTCCCCCTCTTGCTCCTCCGATTCTATCACACCAGAAGCAACGAAATCCAGGAATAATTAGTTGCCAATCACACCCCTCCTGCAACCATGTTTTACTAATAGCTCTAACATCATATTTCCAGGTATCAATCCATGCTCTAAGCTCATCCACCTTTCTTACAATGCTCCTAGCATTAAAATAAATGCATTTTGAAATTCTCCACCTCTTACTCTCCATTTATCCCTAATGGTGCAAACAACTTTATCATCTTTTTCTTCCTTCTCTCCTACATCTTCATTCTGAACGCTCCCCTTCTCTGTCACCTGCCTATCCTCTCTCACACACTGTCTACTAGCTTTCTGTATTGGTGAGCATAACCTCCTCTCTCCTAGTCTCTTCAATTGGATTCCCACCCCCTCCCCCAACCATTCTAGTTTAAAGTGTCCCCAGTAGCCTTCGCAAATCTCCTCACCAGGATATTGGTCCCCCTATGATTCAAGTGTAATCCGTCCTTTTTGTATAGGTAACACCTGCCCCAAAAGAGGTCCCAATGATCTAGAAACTTGAATCCATGCCCCTTGCTCCAATCCCTCTGCCACGCATTTATCCTCCACCTCATTCCATTCCTACACTCACTGTCGCGTGGCACAAGCAGTAATCCCAAGATTACTACCTTTGCGGTCTTTCTTCTCAACTGCCTTCTGAAATCCCTATATTCTCCTTTCAGGAACTCTTCCCTTTTCCTACCTATGTCATTGGTACCTATATGTAGCACAACCTCTGGGTCCTCACCCTCCCACTTCAGGATATCTTGGATGCGATCAGAAACATCCCGAACCCTGGCACCAGGGAGGCAAACTACCATCTGGGTCTTCAGATTGCATCCACAGAATCGCCTGTCTGACCCCCTAACTATCGAGTCCCCTATTACTACTGCCTTCCTCTTCCTTTCCCTACCCTTCTGAGCTACAGGACCAGACTCTATGCCGAAGGCGCAGTTACTGTTGCTTCCCCCAGGCAGGCTGTCCCCCCAACAGTAACTAAACAAGAGTACTTATTATCAAGGGGAACAGCCACTGGGGTACTGTCTAATACCTGACTCTTCCCCTTCCCTCTCCTAACCGTGACCCACCTGTCTACCTCCTGTGGCCCTGGTGTGACCAACTGCCTGTAACTCCTCTCTATCAACTCCTCACTCTCCCTGACCAGACGAAGGTCATCAAGCTGCAGCTCCAGTTCCTTAACACAGTCCCTCAGGAGCTGCCGCTCGGCGCATCTGGCTCAGATGTGGACGTCCGGGAGGCTCGGAGACTCCAGGACCTCCCACATCTGACACCGAGAACACAAGTTACCCTCACACTCATACTTCCCCTTTCCTCAAATAACAGGAAAAACTGAAACCTAAACCAACCTTGCCTCCCCCGCTTCCGCCTAAGCCAAGACCTTAAGCCTTCACTCTGCTCCTGGCCCATCCACTGCCCACAAAACAACACTTTCCCCACAAACTGTGGTCCACTGTCACTGACTAAGTGTCCCGGAACACCAGTCCTTGTGGAGAGACTTCTCAATAGACCAACAGTGGGCGAAGCTGTAGTGGAGATGACTGGGAACACTCCAGGCCAATTTGTAGCTGCATCCACTACGACCAAGAAATCTGTGCCCATGAATGGTCTGATAAGATCCACATGAATCCTCTGCCAGGGCGATGCAGGGATGGCAGTGCTGCTCTTGGCATCTTCTGGACATGTTGGCATCCCATACAGTGCATAGAAAGCTGGTCAATCGGCTGATCTGTCCCAGGCCACCAGACTAAGCATCAAGCCAACACTTTCATTTTCACCACAGCTGGATGACAGGCAGGTAGTTCCTCCAACATTTCAGCTCTCACCTTGGATGGTACAACAACTCTCCATCCCTACATAAGGCAAACCCTGACAAGGGCAAGTTCATGCCAGCACTGGTAAAAATGGGGGTAGTAGATTGCTGCTGCACATTCCAGACATTCTGGGTGACCATGTAAACCTGAGTCAGTGTGGGGTCATTTCTAGTTTCACTTTGGGTCATCTCTGTTGTAATAGGGAGACTTTTGATTTGCATTATGGAGAATATGTCAAGAGGAGTGGATTTCTCAGTAAATTTTTCCGGTACTTCCTTATCCAGGGGTAAACGGGATAGTCCATCAGCATTTCCATGATTAGTCATCCTCTTGAATTCAGTCTTGTAATTGTGTCCTCCAAGAAACTGAGCCCATCTCTGTTGCTGCTGTTAGTGAAACACCCTTCCGTGGATTGAAAATGGACACTGGTGGTTGATGATCAGTAACGAGGGTAAATTCTCTCCTGTACAAGTACTAGTTGAAATGTTTTACGCCCCAAACCAGACTCAAGGCCTCTCTGTCAATCTGTGTGTAATTTTCCTGTGCAGTGGTAAAGGAACATATGCAAAGGCTATTTGTCATTCCTGTCCATCATTCATAACGTGTGATATGGCTCTACCTATAGATCAGACAAGGTGCTACAGGTAAGCTTCACTGACGATATGGATTGTGTCTGATCTCACCATTTCCTTTACCTTTTTGAAAGCCATCTCAGACGGCCCTGTCCATTGCCATTTCTTCCTGATCTGCAGTGATGAGTTCATTGGGGGGAACGCAGTAGCCACATTTGGCAGGAACCTGTTACAGTAATTGACAAATCCTAAAAAGGACTGCAACTATGTATATATCCTTTGGCCTTGGGGCATCCATCACTGCTTGAATTTTCTCAGCACATTTGTGTAATTCTTGTGCAATCAATCATGTCACCACAGTAAGTGGTGCTCGGCTTAAAGAATTCACACTCACCATGTCATACACTGAGCCCATAACATTCTTATCTTTTTAACACAGTCCTGAGGTTTTGGAGAAGTTCCTTATCATCCTCACAGGTAACAGTGATGTCATCCAGGTAACACTGACAGCCTGGGCAGCTTTGCAACACCTGGTCCCTAGTTTTCTGTCACTGCAGGTGCAGGCAACTCCAAAAATAAGTGTGTTATAGTGAAAAGCCTTTTGTGAGTGTTTATGGTGAGAAACACTTTGGACTCTTTTTCCATCTCCATCTGTAGGTCGGCCTCAGCTAAGTCCACTTTGCTGAAGTGTTTCCTCCTGAAAGTCTTGCAAAGATATTCTTTATCAGGCTTGAGGTTATAGATCTATGTTCAGTACTGAGATGATGGTAACCTTAAAATCACTACAGATCCTCACTTGGCTTCTGGGACCACTGGTGTTGCTCTTGTGCTCCACACAACCTTGGAAAGAAATCCATAAGACCATTGGATTTAGGAACAGAAATAGGCCATTGTCTGCTCCACAATCTCTTCAGCCACCTCTTTCAGAACTCTGGGGTGTATACCATCAGTTACAGGTGACTCATCTACCATCAGACCATTCAAAGCATTCAGTTTCCAAGAACCTTCTCTCCATTTATGGTACCTTCATACACTTCATGCCTTCTGACACCCGGAACTTCCACCGTACTGCTGATGTCTTCACCGTGAAGACTAATGCAAAATACTTTTTCAGTTCATCTGTCATTTTGTTGCTTCCCCCCCCCCATTACTGCCTCTCCAGTATCATTTTCTGTTGCTCCCCCCATTACAGCCTCTCCAGTATTGTTTTCTGTTGCTCCCCCCATTACAGCCTCTCCAGTATCGTTTTCTGTTGCTCCCCCATTACTGCCTCTCCAGTATCGTTTTCTGTTGCTCCCCCATTACAGTCTCTCCAGTATCATTTTCTGTTGCTCCCCCCATTACAGCCTCTCCAGTATCATTTTCTGTTGCTCCCTCCATTACAGTCTCTCCAGTATCATTTTCTGTTGCTCCCCCCATTACAGTCTCTCCAGTATCGTTTTCCTGTTGTCTGATATCCACACTCACCTCTCTTACACTTCATGTATCTGAAGAAAGTTTTGATGACCCCTTTAATATTATTGGTTATCTTAATTTTGTATCCCATCTTTATCATTTAAATCACTTTTTTCAGTTGCCTTCTGTTGGCTTTTAAAAGCTTCCCAATCTTCTAACTTCCCAGGAATCTTTGCTCTATTGTATGCCCTCTTTTTGGCTTTTATGTTGGCTTTGACTTTTCTTATTTGCCACCTTTAAAATATTTCATTGGGATGTCTATATCCTGTGCCTTCCGAAGTGCTTCCAGAATTTCCAGCCGTTGGTGCTCTGCCATCATCCCTGCCATTGTTCTTTTCCAATCAATTCTGGCCAACTCCTCTCTCTTGCCTCAGTACTTCTCTTTACTCCACTGTAATCCTGATATATCTGACTTTAGCTTCTCCATCTGAAACTTCTGGGTGAATTCAATCATAATATGATCACTTGCCCCGAAGGGTTCTTTTACCTTAAGCTCTCTAGTGAATTCTGGTTCATTGCACAACACCTAATCCAGAATAGCTGATCCTCAACCACAACCTGCTCTTGAAAATCCATCTCATAGGCACTCTAGAAATTACCCCTTGTTGAATCCAGCACCAGCCTGATTTTCCCAATCTACCTGCATATTGAAATCCCCCAATTGTAATATTGACTTTTGGTATGCATTTTCTATTTCCTGCTGTAACTTCCTTACAATTGTTTGAGCGTCTGTATAGAACCCCATCAGAGCTTTTTTACCCTTGCAATTCCTTCACAACGATTCAACACCTTCCGACCCTATGCCACCTCTTTCTAATGATTTGATTTCATTTCTTACCGACAGAGCAATGCCGCCCCTCTGCCTCCTGCCAGACCTTTTGATACAATGTGTGTTGTTGGACATTAAGCTCCCAGCTATAATCTCCCAGCTATGATTCAGTTATACCTGCAACATCATAGCTGCCAATCTGCAAATGTGCAGCAAGTTCATCTCCTTTATTCCATATACTCCACACATTCAAATACAACACCATCAGTCCTGTATTCACCCTTTTCGATTTTATCCACCTTTTATGTTGCAGCTCATCCTGTTGACTGCAATTTTACCCCATCAACAGCCTCTCCTCTCTACACGTTGCCTCCGTTTGTAAAGCAGCTGTGTCACCTTCAGCACTATTATCTGCCTTTCCTATGATACTTCTTGCACTGAAATATATGTCGTTCAGGACACTAATCGCACCGTGCTGAACCTTTTGATTCCTAACTATGTCTGGGTTTTTCCACGAACTGTTCTGGCACTCTGGTTCCCATCCCTTTGCAATTCTAGTTTAAACTCCACCCTTCAGCATTAACAAACCTTCCCACTAGGATAGTAGCCCCCTTCAGTTCAGGAGCAAACCGTCCGTCCCTTCTGCACAGATTCCACCTTCCCCGGAACAGAGTCCAATAATCCAAAAATCTTATGCCCTCCCTCCTACATCAACTCTTTCACCATGTAGTAAACTGTATTAATAGACAATAGACAATAGGTGCAGGAGTAGGCCATTCGGCCCTTCTAGCCAGTACCGCCACTCAACATCTGACAGTCCCGCCATTCCGGGAATTAACCTTGTGAACCTACGCTGCACTCCCTCAATAGCAAGAATGTCCTTCCTCAAATTTGGAGACCAAAACTGCACACAATTACTTTCTTAGTTCTGGCTTCACTAGCACGTGGCACGGGTAGCAATCATGAGATTGTTTAGTCAAATCTAAAATCACACTCCCAATTGCAACATTCTGACTCTCCAAAGGATTCTGTTTCTATCTCTTGTTATAACTCATGGCTCCCACCAAAGCATATTGCAGAAAGACTCATTACTTACAGGCAGAATTGACAATTCTCATAAGTACTGAAGCCACAATTCAGAAGTTTCTGTCTTGTCATCTCTTCTGGACAAACCCAGTGGTTTTCCCTTTTGATGATATCTTAATAAATCTATCCCTTTCCTTCTACAATTCATAAAAATAGCATGTGTTGGTTGCTTACTTGAGGATATCCAAGAGTTCTCAGATAATTGCATCAGCAAGAATGATGAGTGAGCATACAGAGAGGAGGTGCAGCAGCTAACGGACTGGGGCAGAGCCAACAAGCTGTCTCTGAATGTGAACAAAACAGAAGAGATGGTTGTTGACTTCAGGAGGGCACGGAGCGAAAGCTCCTCAGTAGAGATCATGAAGAGCACCAAATTTCTTGGTGTTCACCTGGCGGAGAATCTCACCTGGTCCCTCAACACCAGCTCCACAGGAAAGAAAGCCCAGCAGCGGCTTTACTTTCTGCAAAGGCTGAGGAAAGTCCATCTTCCACCCCCTAACCTCACCACATTCTACAGGGGTTGTATTGAGAGCATCCTGAGCAGCTGCATCACTGCCTGGTTCAGAAATTGCACCATCTCGGATCGCAAGACTCCGCAGCGGATAGTGAGGTCAGCTGAGAAGATCATCAGGGTCTCTCTTCCCGCCATCACGGACATTTACACTATACGCTGCATCTGCAAGTGAAACAGCATTATGAAGGATCCCACTCACCCCTCACACAAACTCTTCTCCCTCCTGCCAGCTGGGAAAAGGCACTGAAGCATTTGGGCTCTCATGACCAGACTATATAACAATTTCTTCCCCCCCAAGCCATCAGACCCCTCACTACCCAGAGTCTGGACAGACACCAACTCACTGCCCTCTACTGTGCCTATTGTCTTGCTTATTATTTATTGTAATGCCTGCAATGTTTTGTGCACTTTATGCAGTCCTGGGTAGGTCTGTAGTCTAGTGTAGTTTTTTGTGTTGTTTTACATAGTTCAGTGTAGTTTTTGTATTGTTTCATGTAGCGCCATGGTCCTGAAAAATGTCTCGTTTTTACCATGTACTGTACCAGCACTTATGGTCGAAATGACAGTAAAAAGTGACTTGACTTGACTCGATAATGAACTCTTTTCAAAGAGTAGGTTATAGAGTCTGCCACTACAGGAATATATTTGTACCGTCCTGGGGAGGGTGGCAAGGGTCCAACAAAATCTATCTGTAAATTAGTCCAAGGCCTTCCACTGGTCTGGTATGCCAGAGGGCTCTATCGTTACATCTCCGTCAGGATTATATTGAGCACAGATCAAACAAATCTTGACACAGTGCTCCACCAACACCCAAGGCTACCAACACACCTCTTTTATCTTTTCCAGGGTCCTTTCGCTCCCCGGGTGTCCCCGTCGATCATGGTACCTGATTTCTTCCTCCCTCTGGGACCACAGGACAACTTCGTCCTTAACATCTTTGTGCTCTTTCTACATTTCTGACCCTGCTCCTTCTATTATTTTTAAATTTCTTTTCTCTTTCTTCTGCTCCCCAGTTAAATCCATAACTTTAACCTGTTGTTCCTCCTGCCTTCCCATCTCCCCAATCTGCGGCTGCCATTCCTGCCCATTTAAAGCACTTTGCTTCACCAACTTCACCGTCTTCGTATTCCCCTCGGGATAATTTAGAGCGGGCTTTCACCTTTACCACTCCAAATTCTTTTCCTTTTCCCTCCTCTCGGATACTGTAATAAGGCAGCAGATGGGAGGGGCTTTCCATCAGCTGAAACAGACCCTCTGGCTTCCCACAGAGACCAATGTTCTGTAAGGCTGTTACAAACGTACTTACTGACTGACCCTGGCGGAAAACGTTCTGGGTGCTAACCACATATGCTACAGCTGCCAATTCTGCTGCCTGTGCACTCATGGTTTTGGGTAACTTTAAAGCTACACTATACCTTTCCTGGCCACGTTCATCCTCTACCTACATGCCACACCCGCTTCTCCTCTCACTGGGCTGCACTGATGAGGAGCCATCTACAAACATTGAAAATGGGTTTTTTCTTTTTTCTTTGTGCCTTTGTTCTCAGTCATTACTTTATCTGATCTGTTTCCACTCCCTCCTTTTTGTTTCAGTACAAATGGGCCCTGGGATCATTTGCTATCATAACTTGACACTCACGTTCACTTCCTTGGCACACCAGGTTATCAGCTGACATAGAGGTAGTGTTTACTCAATTTACATTAATATTTCTTCCTTGTAGCAGAAATGTCCATCCAGCAATTCTGTTTTGGCTTACTGAACCATCTTTAATCCTTCCGTCTAACAGTAATTGTATGGGTGTGTGTTCTGTCAGTATTGTAAATGGATTAAGTCCCACTATGTAGGCGAAATGTCATACTACCCAGAAAACCACAAGCAAGTGTTTTTCAGTATACCCCTGTTCTACTGGTGAGACCATGCATGAAGCATACGCTACTGCTCTTAACTTGCCCTGCGTCTCCTGTAACAGCACTGCTGAGAGGGTGCTAACAGTTGTGGCCATCTCCAATGAGAATGGCTCAGTCGAATTGGGGTTTTTAAAGCTGGCGCAGTGGCCAATGCTTGTTTCAGGTCTGTGATGGCCTGGGCATGTTCTGATTCCCATTCCCACACCACATTCTTTTTCAGTGACTCCATTAAAGGAGCTGCTTTCGTGGAAAATCCACCAGTGTGATCCCTACTGCGTCCTACCAGCCCCAGAAAGAACCGCAGCCCTTTCAGATCACAGGGAATAACCGATTCTACACTTCACTTACCCATTTCTCCTTTTCCAGTGTCAAATAACTAACTTCTTGTTCCATCATCTGTGATTTTTTAGGGTTTACCTCTAATCCCAATGCAAGTAAAAACTGCAGTAGTTCTGTCAATAGCTGATAACGTTCCTGCTTGGTTTCGGTCTGCAGGAGCAGTTAATCTACATATTGGACCAAGCACTCGGGTTTTGAAAACCATTGTGACCCTTCTCTTAAGCATTGGTGAGACATAGATGGGGAATTATGGAACCCCTGTGGTAGGACCTTCCATGTATATCGCTGTCCCTGAAAGGTAAATGCAAACTTGTATCGACACTCTCTTCCTGGTGGGATAGACCAAAATCCATTATTTATATCTAAAACTGTGAACCATTGCGCTCTTTCATTCTGTTTTGTCCACTCTCTACGGGTTAGTTGCTACAGTGGGGCTGTTAACAGAGTTACTTTATTCAGCTCTTGATAGTCTATTGTCAACCTCCAACTACCAACTGGTTTCCTCACTGGCCATTTGGGTGAGTTATTAGTGGAGGCTACTGGCCTCAGTACCCCTCGTACCAAACTCTGTATTACCTTACCCACATCTTCCTCAGCTTTTCTTTTGGGAAATCTATATTGCTTCTGTGGTTTGGGGTCTGAACCTTGTACGCACACACTGCCATCCAACTTTCCACAATCATGCATGTACTGTGCAGATGCCCTGGAGTTCTGTGCAATAATTTGCTGCACCTTCTGATCATTGCTCGTCTCCCCAGGTTTTATCCACATTCCACCCATTGTGCAGATTCTGTCCTGAGATTCTCCTGCTGGGATCTGCATGCGGTGTATGTTATTCATGCCAGTTGGCATCTGCCAAATCATACTATTAACTGGTCAAAACAAAGCCCCGCTTTGGCCATATAATCACTCCCCAGTATATGTTCCTGCTCTCTGGATAATTCCACCAACACTAAGGTGAGGGAAACAGGTAGGGAAGTTATGGAAACTATGACGATTAAAGAGGAGGAAGTACTGGCACTTTTAAGGAATATAAAAGTGGATAAATCTCCAGATCCTGACAGGATATTCCCCAGGACCTTGAGGGAAGTTGGTGTAGAAATAGCAGGGGCTCTGACAGAAATATTTCAAATGTCATTAGAAACGGGGATTGTGCCGGAGGATCGGCATATTGCTCATGTGGTTCCATTGTTTAAAAATGGTTCTAAGAGTAAACCTAACAATTATAGGCCTGTCAGTTTGACGTCAGTGGTGGGTAAATTAATGGAAAGTATTAGAGATGGTATATATAATTATCTGGATAGACAGGGTCTGATTAGGAACAGTCAACATGGATTTGTGCGTGGAAGGTCATGTTTGACAAATCTTATTGATTTTTTGAAGAGGTTACGAGGAAATTTGACGAGGGTAAAGCAGTGGATGTTGTCTATATGGACTTCAGTAAGGCCTTTGACAAGGTTCCACATGGAAGGTTAGTTAGGAAGGTTCAATCGTTAGGTATTAATATTGAAGTAGTAAAATGGATTCAACAGTGGCTGGATGGGAGATGCCAGAGAGTAGTGGTGGATAACTGTTTGTCAGGTTAGAGGCCGGTGACTAATCGTGTGCCTCAGGGATCTGTACTGGGTCCAATGTTGTTTGTCATATACATTAATGATCTGTATGATGGGGTGCTAAATTGGATTTGCAAGTTTGCAGATGATACTAAGGTAGGTGACGTTGTGGATAATGAAGTAGGTTTTCAAAGCTTGCAGAGAGATTTAGGCCAGTTAGAAGAGTGGGCTGAACGATGGCAGATGGAGTTTAATGCTGATAAGTGTGAGGTGCTACATTTTGGTAGGAATAATCCAAATAGGACATACATGGTAAATGGTAGGGCATTGAAGAATGCAGTAGAACAGAGTGATCTAGGAATAATGGTGTATAGTTCCCTGAAGGAACGCTGACCTTTATAAATCAGAGCATTGAGTATAGGAGTTGGGATGTAATGTTAAAATGTTAAAATTCAGCATTGGTAAGCCCGAATTAGGAGTATTGCGTACAGTTCTGGTCACCGAATTATAGGAAAGATATCAACAAAATAGAGAGAGTACAGAGATTTACTAGAATGTTACCTGGGTTTCAGCACCTAAGTTACAGGGAAAGGTTGAACAAGTTAGGTCTTTATTCTTTGGAGCGTAGAAGGTTGAGGGGGGATGATAGAGGTATTTAAAATTACGAGGGGGATAGATAGAGTTGACGTGGATAGGCTTTTTCCATTGAGAGTAGGGGAGATTCAAACAAGAGGACATGAGTTGAGAGTTGGGGGACAAAAGTTTAAGGGTAACACGAGGGGGAATTTCTTTACTCAGAGAGCGGTAGCTGAGTGGAACGAGCTTCCAGTAGAAGTGGTAGAGGCAGTTTCGGTATTGTCATTTAAAGTAAAATTGGATAGGTATATGGACAGGAAAGGAATGGAGGGTTATGGGCTGAGTGCAGGACGGTGGGACTAGGTGAGTGTAAGCGTTCAGCACGGACTAGAAGGGACGAGATGGGCCTGTTTCTGTGCTGATATTGTTATATGATTATATGGTTATACTAATGAATGTTCCAATGCTATGTCTCCTATCCTTACTTCCAACGGTATACTCACCTGTCCCACTTGTGAATGTCCTGTGAATCCACGAGGGAGGATGTTACCTTGAATCTCCCAATTTACGTTATTTATATTAGTGGTGTTGATGGTGGTTCAGAGTCTTCCAGTGTCCTATAAAAAGGTAACAGGGTGGTCTCTGACCCTACCACTCACTCAAGGTCTTCCGGTTTCACCCCACCTTGTGTCACACACCATGTTGGTGAGGCTGACACCATCACTGAAGATCAGGGTACAATTCCCTGGATGCTGGTGTCTTCACCATGTTATTTGTGGGCTCCATGGTTCTGGCCCCTGCAGGGGCAAACTATCTTGCTCTGCTCTCCCACCTCTCAGATTTGGAAATTCTCTGTTAATCAGTCCTTATTGACTACAGTTACAGCATTTAAGTACTCCATCTTCAGTTCTCCCTCTTCCTGGCCCTGGTCCATCTCCTCTACCCTTCCTTGCCCCTTGACATCATGGCGGGTAGACCCTTAGAGTGGGCCCCCTACCCTCATTTCCCCAGGAAGTTTAATAGATCCCATTATTTGGTGTTTTCCCACGTTCTGCTCACTTTCCTCAGTACCCATGACTCAGTGTGTGTGGGTTCAGAAGGATCAAACATTTCCAATGCCTTTTTTTGATTCATTGGTAGTGTGAGACACCGCTGTCGTTAACCTTCTGTCTGAGGGCTCTGGTCACAATGGTCTTAACCCAATGCTGTTCTATACACACCTTGGAACACTGATCATAAACAGGACACAAACTCAGTGGGATGCTCACCTCTCCTCTGGTAACACTTGGCTAGTGTCTACCAGACACGTCCTGATATCTTTAGCAACGTCTCCCAGCTGCTGTACTCCAAATGGAGGGCTCTATGTTATATTCTGGTTTTGATTTCCTGCCCCAACGGCCCCCTTTCTGGAAATAACTAGGGGAGTGCAGTGGCACTGTCAGCACTGCCAGTTCCTGAGCATCGTCTGCTGGTGGGGGGTGGGGGGATCCTCGGGGGGAAAACGCTTCATTGTTATCATAACCGTATCGTGCCGCATCATCTGCTAAATTGCCCCAATCCTTATCTCCATATTCACTCTCCTCCCCTCTTTCAGATCAAAAGCAAGTATGTGGTCTGCAACTTGGTCCTGCAGCTTTTGTATCTGCTAAACACTTTGCATGATCTTCCGGGTGACTTTTCTTTCTGTGTACTGATTTCTGTATCACACTTACAGCTCCTTTTAAATCTCTGCAATCTTTCTTTAATCCCTCCACCTTGCTCTTAGCTAAATTGCCGTCTTCCTCCTGTTTTCTCTTTTCTTTAACCAATTTCTCACACTCCAACTGAAACTGGTTATGTGCACCAAATCCACACTCCTCTGCCCTGTAAATCAGTGACTTTTCCCTTACCCTGCCTCTTCTTGGAGCCTTTTGTTTACGTATTAGACTATCCAGCTCTCCCCTCATTTCTCACAACGTTTCCTGTTGTAATCTATCTTGCTCGGCGTCAGCTTTGTGCCAACGTTCTGTTGAATCATCAGCCAGACGGGCAACTGCTGCTGGATTCTGTAACCGTATAAATTCCCTGTCTGACAATTTCCCTTAAGCAATCTTAAAAAGAGCTTTGCCAGCGGTTTTCCCGCTGTACACATCACCAGTAGGCTGGTGTGTCCAGCATACTCCCTGTAATGTGGCCATTTCCTCAAGAATATTCCTGGAGGAGTCCACTCCAATCAAAACAGTCCAATTCCTCCAGAATTCCCTGAATTCTTCATCCTGGGTCGGTAATAACTAACTACCCAGCCCCAGATTTCTCTGTTTCTCCCCCACATGGGCCATCGCAAGTCTCTCGCTGACTCAACGAGAGATTTATCCTCAAGGCCACAACAGAGACACAAGAATTCTGTTGCAAGCATCGTCCCTTGTAGTAATGATCAGGGAGCCACAGAGAGAATCTGAATTCACCAACAAGTGCATTTATTGTCTAAACTATCAGGTACTGAACTCGTACACTAAGTACCTGTGTGCAAGTCCACTGGGTTTCCCTGACTCTCCTGAATAGTCAAGAAAGGAAAGGTGATAGCCGGGTAAAGGAGTCTACACTGCCCAAGTGATCCTCGTAGTCCTGATTCACTCACTCCATGTGCTCCACACAGAGAAGCTCACCCTTGAACCTGCAAAGGTTTATCTTCACAGTTACCGCTGATCTGCTGTTTGAATTGGGACAGGGCAGGTGACAGAAGTTTGTGTTGGGCAACACTTTTGCATCTGGTGATCATAATGCCATTAGTTTCAAAGTAAATATGGAAACAGATAGGTCTAGTCTGTGCTTCGAGATTCTAGATCGGAAAAGGCTAATTTTCGTGATAGAAATATTCTGGCAAGTCTGGTTTGGGACAGGTTGTCTTCTGGCAAAGGTGTGCTTGGTAAGTGGGAGGCCTTCAAAAGTGAAATTCTGAGAATACAAATTCTGTATGTGCTTGTTGGAATAAAGGGTAAAGATAACAGGTTTTCAGGTAGGGAACTTTGGTTTTCAAGAGATATTGAGGCTCCGGTTTGGAAAACAAAAAGAGGAGGTGCAGAGGATGTGTAGGCAGGTAGGAACAAATAAGCTGCTTAGGAAGTACAAGAAATAGAAGATTACACTTAAGAAAGAAATCAGGAGGGCTAAAAGAAGGCACGAGGTTGCTCTGGCAGACAAGGTGAGGGGGAATCCTAAGGGATTCGACAGATATGTTAAGAGCAAAAGGATTGCCAGGGACAAAGTTGGTCATCTGGAAGATCAGAATGGCAATTCATACGTGGAGATAAAAGAGATGGGAGAATTTTTTCTTGAATGGATGTTTTGAATCTGTATTTACTCAGGTGATGGACACAGAGTCGACAGAAGTGAGGCAAAGCAACATCGAGTCCGTGGACCCTGTAGACTTTACAGAAGAGTAGGTGTTGGCTGTCTTGAGGAAAATTAGGTTGATAAATCCACAGGGCCTGATAAGCTGTTCCACGGACAAGTGCAGAAATGGCAAGGGCCCTAACAGAGATATTTAAATGATCCTTAGTGACAGGAGAGGTACCAGAGAACTGGAGGATGGCTAATATTGTTCTGCTGTTTATGAAAGCCTCTAAAATTAACAGCGGAAATTATAGACTGGTGCACCCGTCATCAGAAGTGTGGAAGTTATTGGAAAGTATTCAAAGGGATCAAATATATGAGTATTTGGATAGACAAATACCGATCCAGGATAATTAGCTTGGCTTTGTATGTGGTAGGTCATGTCTAACCAATCTCATAGAGTATTTCGAGGAGGTTACCAGGAATGCTGATGAAGGCAAGACAGTGGATGCTGTCTACATGGACTTTAGCAAGGCATTGGATAAGATCCCGCATGGGAGGCTGGTCAAGAGGGTTCAGTTGCTTGGTATTCAAGGTGGATTCAAACTGGATTAGACATTGGCTCTGTGGGAGAAGCCAGAGAGTGGTAGTAGATGGTTGCCTCTCTGACTGGAGACCTGTGACTAGTGGAGTGCCACAGGGATCGGTGCTTGGTCCATTGTTCTGTGTCATCTATATCCATGACCTGGATGATAATGTGGTTAACTGGTTCAACAAAGATTTGAATGACACAAAGATTGGGGATGTGGACAGCAAGCAAGAGTATCATGTCCTGCAGCGGGATCTGGACCAACTGGAAAAATGAACTGAAAAATGGCAGATGGAATTCAATGTAGACAAGTGTGAGGTTTTGCACTTCGGTAGGACCGACCAGGGTAGATCTTATACAGTGAACGGTAGGGCACTGAGGAGTGTGATAGAACAAGGAGACCTGGGAAAAGAAGTCCATAATTTATTAAAAGTGGAGTTACAGGTTGATACAGTTGTAAAGAAAGCTTTTGCACATTGCCCTTCATAAATCAAGGTACAGAGTACAAGAGATTGGTTGTTAGGTTGAAGTTGTATATGATGTTGGTGAGGCCTAACTTGGAGTTTTGTGTACAGTTTTGGTCATGGGTAACCCTAGGTAAATTCTAAGTAAGGACATGTTTGGCACAGCTTAGTGAGCCGAAAGGCCTGTATTCTACTGTAGGCTTTCCATGTTTCTGTTTCTATGTTACCTACAGGAAAGATGTAAATAATATTGAAAGAGTACAGAGAAAATTGGTATGGATGTTGTTGGGTCTGGAGGACTTGATTTACAAGGGAATATTGAAAAGATTAGGACTTTATTCCTTGGAAGACTGACGGAAGATTTGAAAGAGGTATACAAAATTATGAGGGGAATAGATAGGGTAAATTCCCATGAGGTTGGGTGGAAGTCATGGGTTAAGGGTGAAAGGTGAAATGTTTAGGGGGAGCATGATGGGAACCTCTTTACTCAGAGGGTGGTGAGAGTTGGGAACAAGCTGCCAGTACAAGTGGTGCATGTGGGCTCGATTTCAACATTTAAGAGAAGTTTTGACAGGCGTGTGGATGGTAGGGGTCCGGGTGCAGATCAGTGGGAGTAGGCAGGTTTAACTCTTCAGTACAGTCTGTGTGGGCCAAAGGGCCTGTTTCTGTGCTGTACTTTTCTGTGACTCTATTCTCTTGTCTCCCCTCTCGCATCGGACAGAAGCTACAAAAACTTGAAAGCACATACGACGCTGCTTTTCATTCCCACTTCTTCCCCCCTCCACTCTCCACTCCGATCACTGGCTGACTCAGAGGGTTAGGGGTCACACCTGTGAAATAGGACTGGCTCAAGTGGGCATGGATCCGTTGAGCCGAATGTTTGTTTCTGCGCTGTATAACTCTACAGACATAACTTAGAGGAAAGAATGTTGAAATTGTGAAACACAAAGCAGGAAGACATGCCCACTGGCTCAGGCAGGAAACATCCCCCACTCCCAGAGGATGAAACAGGAAACAACGGGAAAGAAAGCAACAAGCTGAGTCAATATCACAGATGAATGACTGATACGGCCAGAAATCAGGTGACCTGGAGGCGTAGAATACAACATTATATCCAAAAAGGCAGCTGTGTGTGGAGATGTGCTCTACCAAGGGAGGTGTCAGCCACTCCCTCCCTCTGCTGGCCTACAGCTCACACGGGTGAGGTGTAGCCCGAATGAAGAAACAAATGATCCAAAAAGGCTGCAACGTGTCCAGATGGATGATGAAGTGCCTCCCTATAGCTTAGAAGCTTCATTCTCTCCCTCCCAGTTCTCCCTTTATTATCACCTTCAGGGATATTTGATCTTGTATTCCAAGGTCTCTCTCTGTTTCTCGATAGCCTCCGGGGGCCAAGAATTCATTGAGAATGTCCCACCCTATTCGATATCCCAAAATGCATCACCTCACTTACTTCCGACTTCTCTGTATTTCCGAGTGGTGATGTCTGAAGAAGGACCACGGACCCTCACCGTCTGGAACATGTTACAGCCACCGGGGAGGAGGCACAGGAACCTGAAGACCCACACTCAATAATTCAGGGAAAGCTTCTTCCCCTCCACCATCGGATTTCTGAATGGTCCATCAACACTCCTTTCCTTTCCACTATTTATTTATCGATGTAATTATTGTTACAAACTATTGTGCAAACTGCACCACGGCCGTCAGAAAAGCTCTGCAACAGGTGGTCAAAAGTGCCCAACACATCATCAGCGCCAGCCTACCCGCCATCAGGGGCATATATACAGAACGGTGTTGTAAAGGGCCAGTGACGTCAGGAAGGATCCCCCGACCCAGCTCATGGACTGTTTGTCCCCACTCCCATCAGGGAGGAGGCTGAAAAACACCCAGGCCAGGACCACCAGACTCAAAAACAGTGACTTTCCCCAAGCAGTGAGGCTGATCAACACCCCCACCCAGCACACCCCCAACCACCACAACTTTATCACCTGATGTACAGACACTCCTGTGCCTAGCGTCAAATTACTGACATAGAATCTGTGTATGTAAGCTATCTATGTATTTATATTTATTGTGATCTTTATCTTGTGTTATTTTGTGTCACATTAGATATGTCTTTTTTATTTGCTTTTAATTTCTGGAAAACTGCCTGAAGAGTATTCCTGACAGTAACTGTCTGACTGGATCTGTTTCCCATCTCATGGTCCATGTGGAAACTGAACTCTCCCATTGGAACCATTGCTCCTGTTCCACAATTCCCTCATCTCGTTGCTAAAGACACTGCTCTCCCACCACAAGTATGCATCATCTCCAGAGTCACACCCAGTTCCAGTTTGACAACATTGCTCACGCTCTCTGCATCAGTGAATTAATGCTGTTAAATATTGTGAAATCAGGTGTCCCTCATGGCAAGTACGTACTCCTGGAGTATTGTCAATCTGGCTACAATACAGAATTATCCTTTGACGCACAAACCCATGAAGAATTTTGTTTTGTTCATTTTGCCCTTTTGGAGACAGTTGCAGTTCTGGTGAAGGTTCTCCGCCGTGATGCAGGGAGGGAGTTCCGGGAGCTGGTCTCAGCGAGTGATGGTGTAATTCCACACTCACATGGGCGGCTTCATTTGCTGAGCAATTGTGAGTGGAATTGGGTTGTGAAAATCCACACTTCCGAGCTGAGAGAAAGAAGATCACTGATGGAATAGCTGGAGATGGTTGGAACTCCTACATGATGTCCTGGGACTGGGATGACTGACAACTACCAGCATCTTCTTCAGGTAAGCTATGGTATGACTATAAGCCCTGAAGTATTCCCCTTTGATAGCCTTGAACTTCAGTTTTACCAGGCTCCATCTTGCCAGACAAGTTGATGCTGCCTTCGTGTGAAGGTCAGTCACTCTCACCACCTTGCAGGAATTCAGCTCTTTGGTCCATTTTGGATCCATCACAGGATTCCTGGCAGAACTGAAACTGCCCATCAGAGTGTAGACCACTGGGAGTAACTGCTGATTGGCCAACAGCTTCCGTTAGAGTTGATAACTCTGTCTGGTGCAATGAAATCAACTGGCTGAAGATGCCTTCTGTGATGGTACAGATTTCAGGATGGAGCAGAATATCATCTGTTCTAAAGTTCTGGGTGAACTTAACTTTTCCTTTAGCACTGATCCCCACTGTTGGGGAGAGGCGAGGGGCAGAGGGGACGGGGTAGATGGGTCATACAGCATGGAATAAGGCCTTTCATCCATATTTACCTACATGAACAAGCCTGACTTGCCTGTGTTTGGCCCATATCACTGGAAAACTTTTGTACCCATACTGTCTAAGTGTCTTTTAAACTTTGCAATTGATTCTACCCACCTCCATAACTTCCTCTGACAAATCGTCCCATATATCCAGCTCCCCCTCTGTGAAAAACCTATCCTTTAGGTCCCCTTGAAATCTTTCCTCAGACACTTTAAATGTGTGTGTTCTAGTTTAGATTCACCTACCCTGGGGAAAAGACTTATCAATGCCCCTCGTGATTTTATGTACCACTATAAGATCACCCTGCAGTCTCTGACACTCCAGGGGAAAAAGCTCCAGCCTGTCCAGTCTCTCATTATAACTCAACCGTCCAGTCCTGTTCACATCTTTGTGAATGTCCCCAGGTCAATCTCATCCTTCCTGTAGCAAGGTGACCAGATCAGTACAGGAAGGCTTTGTGTGGGGCAAGTCATGTCTCACCAACTTGAGTGAGTTTTCTGACGAGGTGATGAGGGTGATTGAAGTAGGTAGAGCAGTGGATGTTGTCTACGTGGAGTTTGAAAAGTTCTCTGATTTGAAACTCATCCAGAAGATTAAGGTACATGGGATCAAAGGTGAAATGTTCATTTGGATTTCGAACTGGTTTGCCCACGCAAGACAGGGGACAGTGGTTGAAGAGATTTATTCTGGCTGGAGATCTGTGATTTGTGGTGTTCCACAAGGATCTGTACTGGGACCTCTGCTGTCTGTGATCTATATAAATAACCTGGGTGAAAATGTGGGTGACTGGGTTAGGAAGTTTGCAGATGATTGTGAATGGTCATCATGGCTTCCTGCATTCCTGATAGTGTGGTTAACTGGATCAGCAAATTTGCAGATGACACCAAGACTGGGGAGTAATGGACAGCGAGGAAGGCTATCATGGCTTGCAGCAGGATCTGGACCAGATGGAAAATGGGCTGAAAAATGGCAGATGGAAATTAATGCAGACAAGTACAAAGTGTTGCACTTCATTAGGATCAACCAGTGTAGGCCTTACACCGTGAACGGCCAGGCACAGAGGAGTGTGGGATCTGGGGATCTGGGGATACAGGTCCATAATTCATTGAAAGTTGTGTTACACGTCAATAGGGTTGTAAAGAAATCCTTTGTACATTGGCCTTCGTAAACCAAAGTATTGTGTACAGGAGATGGGAGGTTTTTTGAATTGTATAAGACATTGCTGAGGCTTAGTTTGGAATATGGTGTGCAGTTTTGGTCACCTACCTACAGGAAAGATGTAAACAAGGTTGACAGATACTGAGAAAATTTACAAGGATGTTGCTGGGTGTGGAGGACCGGAGTTATAGGGAAAAACTGAATGGGTTTGGACTTTATTCCTTGGAATGTGGAATATTGAGAGAATATTTGAGAGAGGAATACAATATAATGAGGGGTACAGACAGGGTAAATGCAAGCAAGCTTATTCTACTGAAGACTGGGTGGGACGATCCTGGAGGTCATGGGTTAAGGGTGAAAGGGGAACATGAGGGGAAACCTTTTCACTCAGAGGGTCACGAGAGTGTGGAACAAGCTACCAGTGCAAGTGGTGCGTGCGAGCTCGATTTAAACGTTTAAGAGAAGTTTGGTATGGAGTATGGAGGGCTATAGTCCACGTGCAAGTCGATGGGAATAGGCAGTTTAAATGGCTCAACACGGACTGGATGGGCCAAAGGGCCTGTTTCTGTGCTGTACTTTTCTATGACTCAGTGACTCTATGATAGGGAGATTGGTGGTGTTGACAGCGTAGAAGACTGACAAAGAATACAATGGGATTATCAATCAGATGCTGATATGAATGGAGAAATGGCAGATGGAGTTTAACTCGGCCAGATCTGAAGCTGCACCCTGGCAGATCAAAGAGACAGTACACTGCCAAAGACAAGTGTTGATGGGCAGAGGGATCTTGGGATCCGAGTTCATAGCTCCCTGAAAGTGACTACACGGGTTGACAGTGGTTAAGGAGACGAACGGTCTGCTTGAGTTTAGTCATCAAGGCATTGATTCAAAAGTCAGGAAGTTATGTTGCAGCTTTATAAAAGTCTAGTTGGGCCACATCTGGAGTATTGCACATGTCGAGGCTTTGGAGAGGGTGGAGGGTACAGAGGAAGTTTACTGAGATGTTGCCTGGTTCAGAGGGTATATGCTATAATGAGGGAGCGGACAAACTTGGGTTGTTTTCTCTGGAACAGCAGAGGCTGATGGGAGATCTGACAGAGGTCCATAAGATTATGAGAGGGCATGTATTAAAGGTGAGAGTGGGTAATTGCAAAGGAGATGTGAGGGGCAAGTTTTTCAATGAAAGAGTGGTGGGTGTCTGGAATACGCTGCCCGGGGTGGTGCTCAAGACAGATACAAAAGGGACTTTTAACAGATGTTTAGACAGGGACATGGATGTGTGGAAAATGGAAGGATATGGACATTGTGCAGACAGAAGAGATTAGTTTTGTTAGCCATTAGATTACTCATTTATTTGGTTTGACACAAGATGCTGGGCCGAGATGCCTGTCCCTGTGCTGTACTGTTTGATTTTCCATGTTCTGTAGACGATACTTCGACTGTCGTCCCAGCAGCTGTAACCTGGCATCTCAGTTCCTGTACTCAGCGATCGGACTGACGAAAGCAAGCATGCAAACACATTCTTCACCGCCCTGACTCCCTGCTTGCCCTCTACTTGTATATATTTGTACCCTTAGGACTCTCTGTTCTATAAGCCTCTCCAGGGCACTGTGCAAATCCTGTCCTGCATTAATTCAGTAAAATTCATCACTTCTCCTTTGTCCTATTTCAATTCCAACTCCCAATCATTGGCCCAATTTTTTCAAATTCACATCTAGTGAAGTTACAGTGCCACACAACTTTTGTCTGCACAAGGACCGTGTGGGAGTCACTCTTCCAATGGTATGGGCATGATGAACAGATGCCCCTGGAAGAGTACACACCATGGATTGGCATGGATGAGGGCAAGTATGTTTCTCCCTCAGTCAAGACGTCCAGCAGTCGTATCCTTCAGGACTTCTCCAGCCTAGTGGTCCTACCAGAGCCGCCTGTCTGATGGACATTGACATCTCACCCAGCGTACATTCAGTGACCTTGCTACTTTCAGCGTTTCTTCAGTGTGGTTCAACATGGAGGAACAGAGCAAAGACAGTCAATGGAGATCAGGAGGGGCTTTTGACCTGATGCCACGAGACCTCATGGATTCCAATGTTAATACTGAGCATTCCCATGGCTGCCCACACCTTACTGTACCCCCGCCCACCCAGGGTTCAATAGAGTTATAAAGCATGGGAAGAGGCCATTCAGCCCAACTGGCCCATGCTAATCAAACTGCCCCATCCATGCTAGCACATTTGTCATTATTTGGCCCATAACCTTCTGAACCTTTCCTATCCATGTGCTGTGCCTGTCCAAATGTCTTTAAAAGCTGTTATTCTTCCTTCCTCAGCCACTTCCTCCAATTTCCCATCCCATCAGGGTCTCCGCCTGAAACATCAAATCTTTACTCATTACCATAGATGTTGCTGAGTTCCTCCAGCTTTTCTGTGTGTTACTTTGGATTTCCAGCATCTGTAGAATTTCTTGCGTTTGTGTAAAATAGTTGTGGTTCAAGATCATCTTAAATCTTTCTCCTTCCTCCTAATACCTATGTCCTCTCTAGTTCTTGATTCCCCTCAGTGTCTGCAATCGGCCTATGTTTGCCTCTCATAACATTATACACCAATATCAGATCAGCTCTCAGTCTCCTGTTCTCTCAGAAATAACCTTTTAGCCTGTCCAACCTCTCTCTCCATCAAATTCCACCAGCATCTTTGTCAATCTTCCCTGCACTCGTTCCAGTTTAAAAGCAAACACAATACTATCATCCTCTCAAAGCTTCAAGACCTCACCCCCAATACCTCCTTATGCAATTGGATCCTCGATTTCCTCACTTGTAGACCCCAGTCTTCTCCACGATCTCCATCAGCACTGGTGCACCACAAGGCTATGTGCTCAGCCCCTGCTCTACACTTCTGACTGTGCAGTTAAGCACCGTTCCAATGCCATATTTAAGTGTCATTGGCCGAATCAGGAGTGGTGACAAATCAACATAAAGGAGAGAGATTGAAAATCTGGCTGAGTGGTGTCGCAACAACAGCCTCTCACTCGATGTCAGCAAGACCAGGGAGCTGATTATTGACAGGAGGAGGAAACCAGAGATCCATGAGCCCGTCCTCATTGGGGGGTCAAAGATGGAGAGGGTCAGTAACTTTAAATTCCTTGGTCTTATCATTTCAGAGGATCTGTCCTGGGCCCGCCACATAAACACCATTAGAAAGAAAACACAGCAGTGCCTCTACTTTTTCAGAAGTTTGCAAAGATGAAGTATGTCATCTGAAACTTTAAGAAACTTCTATAGATGTGTGGTGAGGAGTTTATTCACTGGTTGCATCATGTTCTGGTATGGAAACACCAACACCCTCGTATGGAAAAGCCCTCAACAAGTAGTGGATACGGCCCCGTCCATCACGGGTAAAGCCCTCCCCACCATTGAGCACATCGACACAGAGCACTGTAGGAAAAAACATCTGTTACAGAAACATAGAAAACCTACAGCACAATACAGGCCCTTCAGCCCACAAAGCTGTGCCGAACATGTCCCTACCTTAGAACTACCTAAGCTTTACCCATAGCCCTCTGTTTTTCTAAGCTCCATGTAGCTATCCAGGAGTCTCTTAAAAGACCCTATCGTTTCCACCCCCATCACCATTGCCGGCAGCCCATTCCATGCACTCACCACTCTGCATAAAAAAACTTGCCCCTGACATCTACTCTGTATCTACTGCCCAGCACCTTAAAACTATGCCCTCTCGTTCCAACCATTTCAGCCCCAGAGAAAAGCCTCTGACTATCCACATGATCAAAGCCTCTGATTATCTTGTACACCTCTATCGTCACCTCTCATCCTCCGTTGCTCCAAGGAGACAAGGCCAAGTTCACTCAACCTATTCTCATAAGGCATGCTCCCCAACCCAGGCAACGTAAATCTCCTCTGCACCCTTTCTATGGTTTCCACGTCCTTCCTAAAGTGAGGCGACCAGAATTGAGCACAGTTCTCCAAGTGGGGTCTGATCAGGGTCCTATATAACTGCAACATTACCTCTCGGCTCTTAAGCTCAATCCCACGGTCGATGAAGGCCAAAACACCATATCGGAGGAACCCCATCATCCAGGCCATTTTCCCTCTAGAAGCTGCCATCAGGAAGGAGGTACAGGAGCTTCAGGACCCACACCATCAGGTTCAGGGACAGTTACCCTTCAACTATCAGGCTCCTGAACCAGAGTGAGTAACTTCACTCCCACCATCACTGAACTGTTCCCACAACCCATGGACTCACCTTCAAGGACTCTTCATTTCATGTTCTCAATATTTATTGCTGATTTATTATTATTAGTTGTAGTATGTTTCTGTTTTTTTTGTGTTTGCACGGTTGGTTGTACATTGGTTGTTTGTCTGTCCTGTGGGGGTGGTCTTTCACCAATTCTATTGTATTTCTTGTATTTACTGTGAATGCCCACAAGGAAATGAATCTCAGGGTGTATGTGGTAACACACTATATACAGACTTTGATAACAAATTTGCTTTGAACTTTGAGAAAATGCTGGAAATGCTCAGTAGGTTGTGTGTACGACTGGAGTGAGGAAAACCGAGACCATATCGCAGGTGACTGTCTCACTGCAGGAATGAATAATTCCGACACAGAGAAAGTGAGCAGCCTAACACTGGAGAATTCACACTGAGTCAGAAAAGCTGCACTGTGTCCAAGTAAGTCCACAAGACAGGGGGGCAGTAGGAGGCCAATCAGCCCATCAAGTCAGCCCTGCCATTCCATCATGTCTGACTTATGTTTCCTCTCTAACCCATTCTTCTGCCTAATATTCTGTAACTGTGCAGATGCCAGAAATGCAGAATAAAACAGGCTGTCTAAAGCACCATCTCCTGATTTTATGCCTCGGCCACTGTCTCTCACACATGGTTTTCCTTTGAAAATCATGCATGGCCATTGGCAATGGTACAGTTCTTTACTGAATTGGTAATACATTATCGTGAGGGCAACAGGATGGACAATCTACCAATGTCCAAAAGACAGTAAACTGTGCAAATATAAAAGAAAAAAGTAAAATAATAATAATAAATAAATAAGCAACAAATATGGAGAACATGAGATGAAGAGTCCTTGAGAGTGAGTGTGAACAGGTCAGTGATGGGACGTATGAAGTTGCATGGAATTATCCCCATTGGATGCCTGGTGAAGGAAGTCATTGAAAGTCAGAGAAAGAACTTTCACAAAGACGAAAGCCTCGCACTAAGAAAGAACTGGAACTTGATTGTAAACAAGGTGGCACAGCAGAAACCTGATTGGATGAAGACTAACCAATCAGGAGGGACAGAAGATGAGTTTATATGTACCACTGGACTAGACATGTCTAGGCATCGTCCCTGATGAAGATGACAGAATTGTCATTGAAATGTTGATTAAAATCGATTCCTGTACCCAGCTGGAAGCCTGAGAAGAGTTTATCCATCAGATATGCCTGGAAAGAGCTAGATGATTTTTCACTTTATCCCCACTGGCTCTAGAGGCTGATTGTTGACGGATAACAACTTTTCCTGAACCCGGTGGTGTGAGTCCTGAGGCTCTTGTACCTTTTTCCAGATGGTAACAGTGAGAAGAGAACATGGCCAGGATGTTGGGGATCCTTGATGATGGATGCTGCTTTTCTGAACAGCATTCCATGTCGATGTCCTCAGTGGTGGGGAGAGCTTTACCCCTGGACTGGGCTGTATCCACAACATTTTGATGTGTTCACGATGAAGGGCCCATGCATAATTTTCAAAGGAGAAACTTGTGAGAGTCAGTGACCGAGGCATAAAGTCAGGAGATGGTGCTGTAGACAGCCTGTTTTATTCTGCATTTCTGGCATCTACACAGTTACAGAACTTTAGGCAGAAGAATAGGCTAGAGAGGGAACATAAATCAGACATGATGGAATGGCAGGGCTGACTCGATGGGCTGATTGGCCTCATACTGCCCCCGTCTTCTGGACTTACTTGGGTATGGAGGACTATGGACCCAGTGCAGATCAATGGGAGTAGTCAGTTCAAATGGTTTGGCATAGACTAGATGAACTGAAGAGCCTGTTTCTCTGCTGTACTTTTCCATGACTCTATGAATGCCAGACACAACTTAGCCCACAAATAACCTGTGGCAATCAACTTTACAAGATCCTGTTGAATACTATCATGCACATCAACAACAAAATCATCATCAACATCATTATCATAATTATCATCATCAAGATCAGCATCAACATCAGTATCTGCATCATATGTTGTTTGGTATGTCACGGGCAATCATGATCTCTGACCATGATTGTTCTTGTCAAATTTTTTCTACAGAATTAGTTTGCCATTACCTTCTTCTGGGCAGTGTCTTTACAAGATGAGTGACCCCAGCCATTATCAACACTCTTTAGAGATTATCAGCAGAGTGTCAGTGGTCGCATAACTAGAATTTGTGATGTGCACCAGCTGCTCATACGACCATCTGCCACCTGCTCCAATGTCTTCACGTGACCCCAATCGAGGGGGCTAAGCAGGTGCTACACCCTGCCCAAGGGTGACCTGCAGGCTAGCGGAGGGAAGGAGTGCCTTACACCTCCTTTCGTAGAGACTGTTGAATCAATTCTTCTTATAAGATATTAGTTGAATTAATGCAAGACTAAAAACATAGTTTTACTGACATAATTTGTGTTTGTAACAATTTGTATTGTTAACAAACTCATGTATTTTCACAGAAAGTGATAGTTCATCTCCACTTACTGGCTGAAGCCAGTATAGCAGAAACATCGAACTTCTCATTTTTTAATTGGCTGCATGAGTTATAATTATTATAATTGTGTAGCCTTTTGACTGGATTCTGATATCTCAGGAATTTCTGCAATAGGACATAGAAATCTACAGCACATTACAGGTCCTTTGGCCCACAATGTTGTGCCAACAATGTAACCTACTCTGGAAACTGCTTAGAATTAATCTACTGCATAGCCCTGTATTTTTCTAAGCTCCATGTACATATCTAAGAGTCTCTTGGAAGACCTTACTGTATCCAGCTCCTCCACCACCGGCAGTGCATTCCACGCACCCGCCACTCTGTGTGAAAAACTTACCCCTGACATCCACCTTCTACCTACTTCCAAGCACCTTAAAACTATCCCCCTCACGTTAGCCATTCCAGCCCTGGGAAAAAGCCTCTGGCTATCCACACGATCAATGCCTCTCATCACCTTATACACCTCTATCAGGTCACCTCTCCTCCTCCGTCACTCCAAGGAGTAAAACGAGTTCACTCAACCTATTCTCTTAAGGCATGCTCTCCAGTCCAAGCAACACCTTTGTAAATCTCATCTGCACTCTCTCTATAGTATCACATCCTTCCTGTAGTGAGGTGACCAGAACTAAACACAGTACTTCAAGTGGGGTCTAAATAAGGTCTTATATAGCTTTAACATTACCTCACCACTCTTGAAGTCAATCCCAGAGTTGATGAAGGCCAACACAACATACGCCTTCTGAGCAACACTGTCAACCTGCAGCAGTGGTGAGCATGCTATGGACTCGGACCCCAAGATCTTGCTGATCCTCCACACTGCCAACAGTCTCAGCACTAATATTATATTCTGTCTTCAAATTTGATCTCCCACAATCAACCACTTCACCCTTACTTGGGTTGGACTCCATCTGCCACTTCTTAGCCCAGTTCTGCATCCTATCGATTTCACACTGTAACAGCCTCCAGACTATCCACAACAGCCCCAACTTTTGTGTCATTACCCACTCTTCTACTTCCTCATCCATAAAGAGGAGGGGTCCTAGAACAGATCCCTGTGGAACACCACCGGTCACTGTCCTCCGTGCAGAATACAAACCATCTACAACCACACTTTGTCTTCTGTAGGCAAGCCAATTCTGGATCCACAATGCAATGTCCATTTGGATCCCATGCCTCCTTATTTTCTGAAGGAGCTTTGCATGGGGTACCTTATCAAATGCCTTACTGAAATCCATATACACTACATCCACTGCTCGACCTTCATCAGTGTGTTTAGTCACATCCTTAAAGAGTTCAATCAGGCTCGTAAGGCACGACCTGCCCTTGACAAAGCCATGTTGACTATCCCTAATCAAATTATGTCTCTCCAAATGTTCATAAATCCTGCCTCTCAGGATCTTCTCCAACAACATGCCCACCACTGAAGTAAATATCTCGAGTATCAAGATAGTAGATTGTTCAAAGGTGCCATCTTTTTATTGAATCTATAGAGTCTCTTTAATCTCTCCTTTCTTTCTCAGCTCCTCATTTAGTTTCAAATGTTCTGCATTTTTGTTTAAACTTTAAAATAAATGATTGTGAAGAATCAAAGTTTCTTGCTCATTCCTGAACTCCTAAAAGAACTCAGGGATCGAAAATAACCAAGATCCAACAAGACATATCACCATCCCACCACGCAAGTACCTGACATGGTGCTCTGTTCAGAGAATCAGATTTACAGTGGAATGAGGAGGGGGGGCACAGCAAATTTACTTTGCAACATCAACAAAACAGCTAAACACATGAGGTTACGGGCCAATTGGAATTTATGATCTTTTGGTCACCACTCAGACATTCACATTTAGATGCCAAAGATAAAAAAAAGTGGGAAATATTCACATGGTTTGTAGAAACAGATGCTTCCCAGCCAGCTACAAATTTCCAACACATTTCAGTTTTCTGGCATCTACTTTGCCTTTATGTAAATTGAAATTTGAGATAATTCTACAGAACTGAAATATAATGTTCACATTTCATTGTGAGGTACATCATTGCAATATCAAGAGACATTAGTATTTGTTAACTTTTCTCTATTCCAGATCCACTATTTCGGGAGAATCCGATGGAGACGGGTTTGCAGAATGGAAATGTGTCAGGATCCAGGTAACTAAGATTGCACCTTGTTAGAGGACAGTGAAAATCTGAACAACTGACATCCAATTCAGTCTTATTGGTCAATTACCAGTCATCGTCCATAGCTGATAATCACCATGAGGTGATCAATAAACGAATAACAAGGGTAATCAGTAAAACAACATGATTATCAATATTCATAGAGCTGTTATCATTCACAAGGGCACAGTTGGGATTAAGTGAAAGGAAACACTAGGATGATCAATAAATTTTTAGATTAATTGCCAAAGACAAGATTTCTCAATGGTAAGAATTCAGGAGAGATGGAATGATTGAGGGAGCCTGGACTGATGCATTCTCTGCCTCTTGAACACCAACTGCATCTTTTCCTCCAACTCCCAGTGGGAGCTCAGTAAGGTTCCTGCTATTATCCCAACTTCAGACCTGTGATATTGGTAGATCCCTCAGTCACAGACAATCTACAAATGCAATCATTGCCAAACAAAAATATGGGTCACCGACCTGCAACAGCACCAAACATTGTCACAAAGTCCGTCTCAGTATTTGCTCCTTACAATGTTCACCTATCACCCTGACGGGAACACACTGGTCCTGACGAAGGGTCTCGGCCCGAAACGTCGACTGCACTTCTTCCTATAGATGCTGCCTGGCCTGCTGTGCTCCACCAGCATTTTGTGTGTGTTGCTTGAATTTCCAGCATCTGCAGATTTCCTCGCGTTTGGCTCTGAACTCCATCGTTTCACTTTTGCATGACCGGTCCATCCTCCTTTTGAATTCTTACACTTTGCTGTGGTTCAGTTCCTGTCAATGCAATTTTAAGAATGAGTTTAATTGCAAAAATGAGGGGAAATTATTATTTGTTATTCTTAACAGGGACCAAGATGAACTAAAACAGAGAACAAAGACCATACAAGACTTTGTAAATGAGTTTCCTAAATGGGAACATCGAATGAACAGACATATACGTGAACTACAAGAGATTGCAAATGGTATTGATCGGTATCATAAAGGTGCAACAATTGCGAATGTTACCGGGTCATCTGCGGGGGCTGTAGGTGGTGTCCTAACCCTGGCAGGAATAATCGCTGCTCCTTTCACAGCAGGCATCTCCTTGGTCCTCACCGCTGTGGGAGCGAGTATAGGTGGAGCTGGTGCTGCCACTAACTTGACAGCTGGCATCACTGAATATGCTAAACGGTCGATGAAACAAAAAAAAGTAGATGAGATCATAAGACAATATAAAAGTGATCAGAAGGAAATGTCAGAACGCTTGACAGACATCTGCAGTGATCTCCAGTTCTTGAGTCATTTCATTGAGGAAGAAATTACAGAATGTGATTATAGTAAAGGCACAACGAGGGATTTTCCAGCAATCAGCAAAGCAAAGGAAGTCTCCAATAAATGCAGGGGAAAGCATGTGACCACAGTCAAAGGCAGATTGCATTTACCAGGGGTGAGCAAGGCAAGGAATGTTCTCAATAAGTGCAAGAAAAAGTATCTACTGGAAGTTAAAGCTGGATTGCAATCTGGTTCCATCAGCATGAAAACACTGAATGTGACAACATCACTAATGGCCAAACAAGTATTGAGCAAAACACCTGGCCTCAGAGAACTAGCTGAGAAACTGACAGCACTGAGTCACACTGCTCGAAAAACAAAGTACGCAATGGAAACAGGAAACGTGAAACGTCTACTTTATGGCACTCCCCTGGCTTTGTCCAAAACGACAAGAGCAGTTTCAGGAGTAGTGGGAGCACTCTTTATAGCGTGGGATATCTACTCGATTGCAAAGAACTCCATTGAGCTCAGCAAGGGAAGTAAATCTGAAGTAGCTAAAAAGATACGAGCTGAAGCTCAGAAGATGGAGGATGCATTAGAACTCTACGGGCACATCTGTCAATTTCTAAAGAAGTTCCTGAGAGAGACTGGGTCCAGGTATTAGTAAAGTCCAGAGGGCTGAGTAGGAAAAGGATGAAGAAGTGTCTCCTCTCTTCCACTCACGTGGCCAGGCTTCTTGTGGGATCTCTTATCCGGAGTATCTTACCAAACCACTTCACCATGTAAAGAACGGCATGATAGACAGAGGGCAGTGGTGGAAGGGTGTCATTCTGGCTGGTGATCTATGACCAGGGGTGTTCCACAGGGATCTCTGTTTGCAACATATATCAATGACTTGGACACAAATATTGACAGGTTGTTCAATAAGTTTGCAGATGACACACAAATAGACAGAAGAAGATCGTCAAAGGATACTGTGGTAAACTATGTGTGTACCTGTCTGGACACGCCCCTCTGCTGACTGCTCCTGTGGCTCCTCGCACGGACCCCGGTATAAAGGCGATTGGAGGCACTGCTCCTCCCTCAGTCTCCGAGATGTTGTGGTCACCCTTGCAGCTAATAAAAGCCTATCGTTTGCCTCCCGTCTCCGAGAGTTATTGATGGTGCATCAGATACAACAAGATATATATCAGTTACAGTTACTTAAAGATTCAAGATGTTCCCAACCTTTATTGCTTTGACCAATAACATTAAAGGAAGGGATCCGTGGGCCCCAGATTGGGAACTCTGAGTTTAATGCCATTTCCAGTACACAAGTGTAAAGGAGAACAAAATAATTGTTACTCTAGATCTGACGCAGCACAAAAAAACACAATAATCATTGTTAAATATGACAATAAATATAAATACATAAGATAGCTTATATACACAGACTGATTATAGTGATGTCAGGCGCTGGAGTGTCTGAACATCAGAGGAAACAGGAGGATCTAGATCAGTTACAGTTATGGGCTGAGAGATGGCAGCTGAAGTTTAATGTGGACACGTGTGAGTTTGTGCACTTTGGGAGGTCATATGTAAGGGGAAAGTATAGATCATGGCAGGACCGTTAACAGTGTTGATGTACAATGATATGAGTCCTAAGTCAATGCTTCCCTGAAAGTGGCAATGCAAGTGATAAAGAATGCATCTGGCATATAGAATTGGTTATATTAACTATTAGGCAGATCTTGTTGTAAGGTTGTAGTGAAGTAGGGTTACGTTGGTTGGTTCAAGATCTGAATGGTTGAAAGGAAGTAACTGTTCCTGAATCTGGTGGTATGGGGCTTCTTTGCCCTTACCGCTAGGGGGCACAGACTGAAGAGTCAGCCAGTGAAGAGTTTACACGGTGCTATTGGGATGTGCTAGGAATTTGAAGCAGTGATAGTGAGAATGTGCAGGTGGTTGTACCAACAGTCAACAGTGTTGATGGTGGTGAGATTATCGTCATCTGCACAAGTCCATGTGTGCACAGGTACCATGAAAAACTTACTTGCCGCAGCATCACAGTCAGGTACAGACTGTGCAAAAGTCTTAGGCACATATATATCTATCTGGAGCGCCTAAAACTTTTGCACAATACTGTAGAAACTTCATGTATTTCACTGTACCACTGCCACAAAAAAATTCATGACATATGTAGGTGATGATAAACCAAATTCTGATATGGGTCTCTATTGTGGACTGAGAGCAGGAAGGGGACAGGGAGAGGGGAATCATGGTTGGGAAAAGAGGAAGGGAGAGGGGAGGGAGTAGGAAGCACAAGAGAGACCTTGTGTAATGATCAATAAATCAATTGTTTTGAATCAAATGACCTTGCCTGGTGCCTCAGGACTGGGTGTGTCTGCAGCCGCACATCGCCCACCCCTGGCACTCCTTCTCTGCCACCTGTCCCACACCATCCCACGGCGCTCCACCCTCACCATTCCCAACATCATTTACAAACTCACCCTCCACACCACGTTGACAAATTCAGTATTATGCAAAAGTCTGAGGCACCCTGTGTGAGTGTATATATTTATATGACTAAGACTTTTGTAAAGCACTTTAGTGTTGCGAAGGAAAAATATTATTGTTACTTAAAGATTTTGATAGATGATCGCATCATTAGGCATAAACAGAGAGGAAGAGGTGGAGAGTTTCTTAAATGCATTTATTTTAATGCTAGGAGCATTGTAAGAAAGGTGGATGAGCTTAGAGCATGGATTGATACCTGGAAATATGATGTTGTAGCTATTAATGAAACATGGTTGCAGGAGGGGTGTGATTGGCAACTAAATATTCCTGGATTTAGTTGCTTCAGGTGTGATAGAGTAGGAGGGGCAAGAGGAGGAGGTGTTGCATTGCTTGTCCGAGAAAATATTACAACGGTGCTTTGGCAGGATAAATTAGAGGGCTCGTTTAGGGAGACTATTTGGGTGGAATTGCGGAATGAGAAAGATGTAGTAAAACTTATAGGGGTGTATTATAGACCACCTGATAGGGAGCAAGAATTGAAGGAACAAATTTGTAAGAAGGTAGCAAATATTTGTAGTAAGCACAAGGCTGTGATTGTGGGAGATTTTAATTTTCCACACATAGACAGGGAAGCCCATACTGTAAAAGGGCTGGATGGTTTGGAGTTTGTAAAATGTGTTCAGGATAGTTTTTTGCAGCAATAAATAGAGGTACCAACTAGAGAAGGGGCAGTGTTGGATCTCCTGTTAGGGAATGAGATAGGTCAGGTGACAGAGGTATGTGTTGGGGAGCACTTCGGGTCCAGTGATCACAATACCATTAGTTTCATTATAATTATGGAGAAGGATAGGACTGGACCCAGGGTTGAGATTTTTGATTGGAGAAAGACTAACTTTGAGGAGATGCGAAAGGATTTAGAAGGAGTGGATTGGAACAATTTGTTTTATGGGAAGGATGTAATAGAGAAATGGAGGTCATTTAAAGGTGAAATTTTGAGGGTACAGAATCTTTCTGTTCCTGTTGGGTTGAAAGGAAAGGTTAAAAGTTTGAGATAGCCATGGTTTTCAAGGGATATTGGAAACTTAATTCAGAAAAAGAGTGAAATCTATAATAAATATAGGTAGCGTGGAGTAAATGAGGTGCTTGAGGAATATAAAGAATGTAAAAAGAATCTTAAGAAATAAATTAGAAAAGCTAAAAGAAGATACGAGGTTGCTTTGGCAAGTAAGGTGAAAATTAATCCGCACAAAATGCTGGTGGAACACAGCAGGCCAGGCAGCAACTATAGGGAGAAGCACTATCGACGTTTCGGGCCGAGACCCTTCGTCAGGACTTCTCCCTATAGATGCTGCCTGGGCTGCTGTGATCCACCAGCATTTTGTGTGTGTTGTTGTTTGAATTTCCAGCATCTGCAGATTTCCTCGTGTTTGAAAATAAATCCGATGGGTTTCTATAGTTATACTAATAGCAAAAGAATAGAGAGGGATAAAACTTGTCCCTTAGAGAATCAGAGTGGACAGCTATGTGTGGAGCCGAAAGAGATGGGGGAGATTTTGAAAAATTTCTTTTCTTCGGTATTCACTAAAGAGAAGGATATTGAATTGTGTAAGGTAAGGGAAACAAGTCGGGAAGTTCTGAAACTATGACAATTAAAGAGGAGGAAGTACTGGTACTTTTAAGCAATATAAAAGTGGATAAATCTCCAGATTCTTACAGGACATTCCCTAGGACCTTGAGGGAAGTTGGTGTAGAAATAGCAGGGGCTCTGACAGAAATATTTCAAATGTCATTAGAAACCAGAATGGTGCCGGAGGATTGGCGTATTGCTCATGTGGTTCCATTGTTTAAAAAGGGTTTTAAGAGTAAACCTAGTAATTATAGGTCTGACAGTTTGAGGTCTGTGGTGGGAAAATTAATGGAAAGTATTCATAGAGATGGTATATATAATTATCTTGATAGACAGGGTCTTATTAGGAATAGTCAGCATGGATTTGTACATGGAAGGTCATGTTTGACAAATCTTATTGCAATTTTGAAGAGGTTACGAGGAAAGTTGACAAGGGTAAGGCAGTGGATGTTGTCTACATGGACCTCAGTAAGGCCTTTGACAAGGTTAGTTAGGAAGTTTCAATTGTTAGGTATTAATATTGAAGTAGTAAAATGGATTCAGCAGTGGCTGGATGGGAGATGCCAGAGAGTAGTGGTGGATAACTGTTTGTCAGGTTGGAGGCCGGTGACTAGTGGTGTGCCTCAGGGATCTGTATTGGGTCCAATGTTGTTTGTCATATACATTAATGATCTGGATGATGGGGTGCTAAATTGGATTAGTAAGTATGCAGATGATACTAAAGTAGGTGGCATTGTGGATAATGAAGTAGGTTTTCAAAGCTTCCAGAGAGATTTAGACCAGTTAGAAGAGTGGGCTGAACGATGGCAGATGTTTAATGCTGATAGTGTGAGATGCTACATTTTGGTAGGAATAATCCAAATAGGACATACATGGTAAATGGTAGGGCATTGAAGAATGCAGTAGAACAGAGTGATCTAGGAATAATGGTGCATAGTTCTCTGAAGGTGGAATTTCATGTGGATAGGGTGGTGAAGAAAGCTTTTGGTATGCTGGCCTTTATAAATCAGAGCATTGAGTATAGGAGTTGGGATGTAATGTTAAAATGTTAAAATTCGGCATTGGTAAGGCCGAATTTGGAGTATTGTGTACAGTTCTGGTCACCGAATTATAGGAAAGATATCAACAAAATAGAGAGAGTACAGAGAAGATTTACTGGAATGTTACCTGGGTTTCAGCACCTAAGTTACAGGGAAAGGTTGAACAAGTTAGGTCTTTATTCTTTGGAGCGTAGAAGGTTGAGGGGGGACTTGATAGAGGTATTTAAAATTATGAGGGGAATAGGTAGAGTTGACGTTGATTGGCTTTTTCCATTGAGAATAGGGGAGATTCAAACAAGAGGACATGAGTTGAGTTAGGGGACAAAAGTTTAGGGGTAACATGAGGGGGAATTTCTTTACTCAGAGAGTGGTAGCTGTGTGGAATGAGCTTCCAGTAGAAGTGGTAGAGGCAGTTTCGGTATTGTCATTTAAAGTAAAATTGGATAGGTATATGGACAGGAAAGGAATGGAGGGTTATGGGCTGAGTGCAGGTCGGTGGGACTAGGTGAGTGTAAGCGTCGGCACGGACTAGAAGGGCCGAGATGGCCTGTTTCCATGCTGTAATTGTTATATGGTTATATGACAAAGGGTTAATATTGGCTTTTGGAGTGTGGAACTCAGTTTGCAGCTTAGTTTGTTATAGATATGGCCTTGGCTTTCAGTGGAGACCACTCTTAGGACTAAATACTTGCAATTGCTTGTCTTGTAAGAATTAGACTCAAGGATAAGAGACAAGCTGTTTGTTAATACACAGGACGGAATTTTTAATTTTTATCTGTTACTCAGGATATCAGAGAATTGCATGTGAACCTATCTTATCTTTTCCAATTCACCAAGTTAATTCAACAGCCTCTGCTTTTGCAATCGATTTGTGAATGCATAAAAGGAGCAGTGCTCTCTGTATTATTGGGAGTTCGAGACCCACTGTTTAATGTTCCACTCACCACAATATCATGAATAAAGCTCTCTTTACTTTGAAGTCTATGTCTATTTTACATGCAATCAACTTTAATTGAATTTCCTTCGCAAATTAATTTCCCTGACAATTTGGCGCCCAACATGGGGCCCCTTTCATACTGGGTCCAATGAACCATTGTACTGTGAGATCCTGTGAGCTTGAGAAGTGAGGTTCATGAACAAGGAAAGCCACTGTGAGATACACTTGGGAAGCATTCATGAAGAATGTTTGAACGAGATTTGCTGTGAGTCTCTGGGAGGTGGTGGTGGGTGGGGGGGGGGTGTAGGGAATGGGATCGAGACCAGTAGGGCAAGGCCGGTACAAACGAGGAACCTGCCCAGCCAGTGACCATCCCTGAGCTCTTGGAGAGGTGGCAAGACAGTCAATGGAAGACAATGTACAAGACCAGCAAGGAGTTCACTGAATAGTCAAATGCATGGATTATAGTGACTTCGAAAACTGAGATTAGTTCTGACCAGAATGGGGGACGGGAATTGTATTGTGATTGGAAACTAAGTTTGATTACAGGTTGACCGAACACTAACTGGTAAGAGGTGGGTAGAAATGAAAGTAAATGCACCGGCGCTTCGTCAAAACCACAACAGAGAGACCTCCCGATCCACCAACAAAGGCTCCGATGGATACACACCCTGAGAAAAGGGTAAGGCAATGTAAGAAGACTAAGCAGCTTCTGGGTGAGCTCGGTGGACAAGATGTGGCTGAAAACTGGAGGTAGCAGGTATGTGAATAATTTTCTAGTGATTTATACAGACAGAGCCAGAGAGACTGGCACTATGGAGGCTCTTTTGATTGGAAAGGTGAGACCAAAGGAACGGATGGGGACCCGAAATGAATTCTGGAATACATTATGTGCTCTTTTGATAAATGGGAAGATCCTATTATAGTAATCCTCCTCACCCTCCCACTCTTTCTCCCCCTGCCGAACTCTATCCTAGAATTCCAGATGTCGGACTCCGGAAATCGCAATGTTTGCCACGGCACAACACAGAGCTGGGCAGATGTGACGACCAGTACAATTGTCTCGGTCCCATTCCGGGGACCGGCTTCCCTCATGTGAACAGGTCTCCCCTTCGAGCACAGGGGAATGTGCTTCCATGGAACAGGAACAGTCACAACCCGTGGACATTCCTCAGGGCGTAGGGATGTAGACGTGGTCACAGACCAGGAGAGTACAGTCTACGGAGCAGGTAGCAGCATCTGGCGATAGCCATACAGAAAGTGAACTGCTTGTAGATAACGACTGAACCTCAAGTCCCAGACCCCTGCAGAGATTAGGGGTATGATCACTGATGCCCCTAACCTATTGTGTTCCACAAATGCTTCGTTCAAACTTGTGCAATTTTACCCCTTTACCTGGAGCGACACCTGTGGGTTGCCTATGGCAACGCCTGGTCCACCCTCGAACAACGGTTCACTGTACTCCCGGAAACAAACGGCGATTGGGTCCCGAAAGCATGTAACAAAACCCATTGATGAAGGTGGAACAGTGGATGTAGTGTATATGGATTTCAATAAGGCATTTGATAAGGTTCCCCATGCCAGCTTCATTCAGAAAGTAAGGAGGCATGGGATCCAAGGGGACATTGCTTTGTGGATCCAGAACAGGCTTGCCCACAGAAGGCAAAGGGTGGTTGTAGACGGGTCATATTCTGTATGGAGGTCGGTTCCAGTGGTGTATCACAGGGATCTGTTCTGGGAACCCTTCTCTCCGTGATTTTTATAAATAACCTGGATAGATCAGGAAGTAGAAGGGTGGGTTAGTAGGTTTACTGACGATACAAAGGTTGGCGATGTTGTGGATAGTCTGGGGCATTCTCAGAGGTTAGAGCGAGATATCGATAGGGTGCAGAACTGGGCTGAGAAGTGGCAGATGGACTTCAACCCAGACAAGTGTGAAGTGGTTCATTTTGCAAGGTCAAATTTGAAGGCAGAATATAATATTAATGGTAAATTTCTTGGCAGTGTGGAGGGTCAAAGAGAGCTTGGGGTCCATGTCCATAGGACACTCAAAGCTGCTGCGTAGGTTGACAGTGTAGTTAAGAAGGCGTATGGTGTGATGGCCTTCATCAACTGTGGGATTGAGTTCATGAGCCGTGATGTTACAGCAATAGCTATAGCTACAGCTATACAGCTATACTGTTACAGCCAAGGTGGTCAGACCCCACTTGGAGTACTGTGCTCAGTTCTGGCCACCTCACTACAGGAAGGATGTGGATACTATAGAGAGAGTGCAGAGGAGATTTACAAGGATATTGCCTGGATTGGGGAGCATGCCTTATGAGAATAGTTTGAGTGAACTTGGCCTTTTCTCCTTGGAGTGACAGAGGATGAGAGGTGACCTGACAGAGGTTAATAAGATGATGAGATGCATTGATTGTGTGGATAGTCAGAGGCTTTTTCCCAGGGCTGAAATGGCTAACATGAGGGAGCATAGTTTTAAGGTGTTTGGAAGTAGGTACAAGGGAAATGTCAGAGAGTGGTGGGTGCGTGGAATGCACTGCAGGCGACAGTGATGAAGGCAGATACAATTGGATCCATTGGGTCTTTTAAGAGATTCGTCAATTGGTACTTGGAGCTTAGAGAAATAGAGGACTATGCGGTAGAGAAATTCTAGGCCGTCTCTAGACTAGGTTACGTGGTCAGCACAACATTGTGGGCTGAAGGGCCTGTAATGTGCTGTAGATTTCTATGTTCTGTGTTCTAAGGCAGGTGGAGGTGAAGGCAACCTCTGTATGCAGATGTGGTTAGAACAGGCAGGGGCCAGACAGCAAAGCCACTTTGAGGAGGTCATGGGATGTCAACAGAAAAAGGGTGAGCCCGTAACAGATTTCATCTTCCAGTTTAAAGATGCGTCGGGAAATAGTGCAGGGAATAGCATAGGGAATCTATTACCTTCTCTGGTAAACCGATGCAGCGTGCTCAACTTATTAAGAATTTGCTACAGGCTTTTTTGTAACTTTGATCAGCTGGTGGTGCAGTGACATCAGTGCCAGACTCCAGAACGGAGGTTCCTGGGTTCAAATCCAGTCGGGCCGTTCCCGAGTATGCTTTCCATCCATGCTGGGTTGAGTGTTGAGCTCGCAACTTGACCTCGTAAAATAAAGAAAACGTGTGAGGAGTGGCACACCACACAGTCTTTCATTCCAGGCATGAAAATGCCCGACGATGGCCTGAGTCGATGTCATTATCATCACCATCATTTCTTGTTGCTCCAGCAGACTGCGGTAATGAAACGCGAAGCGCATACGCGTAGCTCCGACCCTGTGGCACACGGTAATCTGGCAGCAGATCTGCTGCCCCTTCTGGGAAGACCATAACCGCTTCACTGAACTTACAACAGTCTAGACATGGATCCCCGACCAGAGGCAGCCATTGCACAGGAAAAATAAACGCTGTCCACGTGATGCCGGTGGATCGTGGCCGCCCCGTGTCCCCGTTGTCCCCTCTATGCCCTCATTAGACTGCACATGGCCAAAGACGTAGAGAGAGGCACACACCAAATACAACAGCAGAGATTTGCACCAGGACTTTACAGTAGCAGTTGGAATTTGTGACATTTGCCAAAGAAATAATCGGAGGAAGTCCCCTGCTAAATTTGATCATTTTCATTCCATTTATGAATCTACTGATAGACTTTGTTCATATGCAGATGATTGAAAGTAGAGTGGTAATTAGCCAGATTGGATTTGTCTGAATTTGCAAGCAGAATGTAGATAGGCAATTTTCCACATTCAGATAGATGCCAGTCTTGTAACTGTGATGGACCAGGTTAGATCAAGCTGCAGTGAGGTCTGGAGTGTCAATCTTTCGTACAACAGCCAGAGTGTTGGCTGAGGGAAAATGTACATATTAATGGGATGAGCTATGTTCGACACGGTGCTAATGAGAGCATGAGGGGGATATAAACATCTGTTAGGAATAGTGGACATGTTTTCTAAATGGAGAGAGGCCTTTCCACACGAAAAGATGACACTAGGACAGCAGTTAAATTACTGATGAAGGAGATTATTCCCCGATTTGGGATTCCTTGTGAACTGAATAGTGATCGAGGAATCACTTTACGGGAAAGTTAACTAAAGCATTGGGGCAAGCCCTGGGGATGACATGTCCCACCAACCACAATCACCAGGAATGTGGTTGAATGGAGTACAGAAAGACACTCTGGCCAAAGTATCCCATAAAGCGGGGCTGAAATGGCCTGAGGCGCTGCCGATTGCTGTGCACACCTTGAGAGATCATGTCAACAGAACCAAGCTTAGATGGGAAAACCCATGCACGTGGGTTCTAACCTCCCTTCTACAAACAGCACTGGTATGCTATGGTATGAGAAAACCCGAGGGACAGTTAAAGGGAGTAGTGAACCTGCGGAATGTTCCACCACAGACTGCGGTGGAGTATAACGAAAGAACTTCCCACTGAAGGTCAGTAAAGCACATCATCATTATTATTATTATTATTTAAAGCGGGGTGATCATTTCCTGATCAGTCAGGGCATCAAAGGTTTTGGTGAGAAGGCAGGTGTGTGGGGTTGAGTGGGATCCGGGATCAGCCAAGATGGAATGGGGGAGCCAGACTCGATGGGCTGAATGGCCTAACTCTGCACCTATGTCTTATGGTCTTTAGGTGAAGCTGTTAGAATGAATCAAGAAAAAGTGACCGCAGCCCTACCCAAACCTAGACAGGGAGATGCCTGCCCATTGAAAACAGGTGATTATGTACATAATCAATCACTGAGGGGAGAGGGGGGAAACTCTCTCTCCCCTAGGTGGGACTCTGTCATGTGCTGCTACCCCCCCCCCCCCCCCCAGTACAGCAGTCAAGGTACAAGGCAAAGCCAACCGGGTGCAAGAAACCAAGTGTAAGTTGCATCAGCCTTCTTTTCCAGAGTCCAGAGGAAAAATGAAGAGTCCGATGAAGAATTTGCCTTGTTGCTTTAGCACCTAGAGTTACCAGTGCTTATGATACACATTTGGCCACTCGAATTGTGGCCCTGCAAAGCAGATTTTATTTCAGCTGCGAAACAAGGAACAGGACAGGAATGTTGGATGTATATTCCTGGTGAAGCTGAAAACATAATCCACTTAGCCCATCATATCCAGAGAAGTGGAAAACAAAGAATTCCATAACTGTAGCCCTCCTGGGTGCTGGGGGTCTTGGTGGTAGGTGGGGGGGGGGTTGCTAGTACACTATGGAATTATTGCTACAGTGATAGTATGTGTTTTGGACACTCGACTTAGGTGTGCAATTCCACCCCGTTTAACGAATTGCCCCGTTTTTGTGTTCTCTTGCTGGCATTTATGACCCGGATTATAATAAAGAGAAATGCTTAAAATGCAACCCCCCCCCCCCCCCCCCCGCCGGGCACCACCACCACCTCTGGAATATGATATTCATGGTTGGTCTTAAGATCAAAAGGGAGGGGATTGTGGGGGGAAAGTATTGCGACTTAAAGATTTTGATACATATTGGTTGTTTGAAATGGAAACCAGTTTGCAACTTAGTTTGTGAGGGATATGGCTTTGTTTTATTAGCAGAGACGACTCTTAGAATAAATATTTGCAGTCGCTTGTTCTTGTGAGGGTTAAGGCTCAAGGATATCAGACAGACTGTTGTACACAGGACTGGATTTTTAATGTTTGGCTGTTGCTGTGGGTATAGTTTATCCCAAGAGAACTGCATGTGAACAGAGCTTATCTTTTGTAATTCAGAAGGGAATCGATTTGTATATTTATAAAAGGAGCTGTGCTCTCTGTATTATTTGGAGTTCGAAACCCACTGTTAGCAGTTTCACTCCCCACAATATCGTGAATAAAACTCTCTTTACTTCGAAGTCCATTTCTAATTTAAACAACACACACAAAATGCTGATGGAACACAGCAGGCCAGGCAGCATCTATGGGGAGAAGCACTGTCGACGTTTCGGACCGAGACCCTTCGTCATGACTGCTGTGTTCCTGGCTTGATGCTGACTGGCCTGCTGTGTTCCAACAGCATTTTGTGCATGTTGTTTGAATTTCCAGCATCTGCAGATTTCCTCGTGTTTGCCATGTCTAATTTACTTGCGATCAACTTTAATCGAATTTCCTTAGCAAATTAATTTCCTTGACAAGCGTCGGATAAGCAGTATTCACAAGACCATAGCACCATAAGACACAGGTGCAGAATCAGCCCATTCAGCCCACTGAATCTGCTCCGCCATTCCACCACGGCTGACTTATTATCTCTCTCCACAATGGTGTGGATATCGTGCCTATCGCCACAATAGGTCTACAGTGGATTCATTCTCACTGGCTCTGCACTGCCCTTTTCACTGGGACGATAATACTGCGCAGCACAGCGTTCAACACAATCATACCCTCAGTTATGTCGGATCTGGTGATTTTCAATCCACCGGTTCTTTTAACACTCAAAGATTGTGTTGAAAACTTGTTGCTTCACAATCATTTATTGAAAGTTTAAAACAAGAAATAGGCACAGAACATATGAAACTAAAGGGAAAAAACAAAGACAAATACGAACAAGATGGGGATTCTTTCAGAAACAAGCGGAACTAAGGCAAATTCTTGAGTTGAGCAAGGGGCTACAGAAAGACATACAGGTATAGCATGATCACTTTGCCAGTGAAAAATGAGAGTTGATAAACCATTATGTAACTGTTATATCACATCACCACCAGTAGGTGGAGTCTAACACCACAGATCGGAAAAAATATATAAATTATATGTTAGCGTTGACCAACCGGCTGGTGGCGCAGTGACATCAGCGCCGGACTCCGGAGCGAAGGTTCCCGAGTTTGAATCCAGACAGGCCGCTCCCGGACACGCTTTCCATCCGTGCCGGGTTGAGCGTCGAGCTCGCAACTCGGCCTCGCAAAAAAACACCACGCTGTGAGAAGGACGTGGGGGAACCACTCACAGAATCTTTCCTCCAAGACAACCACTTGGAAAAGAAAGTGGTCGTCGAGGCTCTGGCAGAGTATGGCACACACAAAAAAAAATGTTAGTGAAACTACAAATTCTGTTTTGCTAAAAATTAATTAATTCATAAAGAATAATGGATTCCAGCAGTTCTAATCAAAAAGCTCCAAAACTTGGGCCTCTATATCTCCGTCTGCAGCTGAATCCTTGACTTCCTGGCCAGAAGACCACAGTCAGTGTGGATTGGAAATAACATCTCCTCCTTGCACTGGTGCACCTCAGGGGTGTGTGCTTAGTCCACTGCTCTACTCTCTCTGTACCCACACTGTGTGGCTAGCACAGCTCAAACACCTTCAATAAATTTGCCAACAACACAGCTATTATGGGCTGAACTTCAGATGCTGTCACAGAGGCATACACGAGTAAGATAGATCGGCTACTTGAGTGGTTTTGCAGAAATGGCCTTGCGCTGAACATCAGTAAGAGCAAGGAATTGATTGCAGACTTCAGGAAGGGGAATCGAGGGAACAAACAACAGTTCTCATCGAGGGATCAGAAGTGGAAAGGGTGAGCAATTTCAAGGTCCTGGGTGTCAACACCTCTGAAGATCTATCCTGAACCCAGCATATTGATGCAATGACAAAAAGGCATGACAGCGGCTATGTTTCATTAGGAGTTTGGAAAAGAATTGGTACGTCACCAAAGGCACTCGCAAATTTCCACAGATGTACCGTGGAGGACATTCTAACTGACTGCATTGTCTGGTGTGGAGGGGCCTCTGCACAAGACAGGAAAACGCTGCAGAAAGTTTTAAATTCAGGCCGTCCTATCATGCTAGTTTCCCAGCATTGAGGACATCTTCAAAAGATGATGCCTTAAGAAGGCAGCATTTATCAGTAAGGACCCCCATCTCCCAGGACATGCCCCTCTTTTCAAGGAGGAAGTACAGGAACCTGAAGACACACACTCAACATTACAGGAACAGCTTTTTCCCCTCTGCCGTCAGATTTCTGAATGGACCCGTGAACACTGTTCACTGTTTTCCCTCTCTTTTTGCATTTATTTATTTATTTGTATATACACTTCTTATTGTCATTTATGGTTTTTATCACCTTGTATTTCAATGTCCTGCTGATGGAAAATAACAAAATCACATATATGCTGCTGATATTAAATCTGATTCTGAGGTCCCACCAGCAGGTTCGGGAACGGTTATAACTGTACAACCATCAGGCTCCTGAACTGGTGTGTATAAGTTCACTCACCACTACTATGAACAGATTCTATGACCTACGACTCGCCTCTTTACAACTCACATTGCCAGCATTATTTTTGTTTGCGCAGTTTACCTTTTAGATGTTGCTTGTAAGTCTTTGCCTGTGTGTGTGTAGATTTTCCATAAAGTCCTATTGTATTTCTTCTTTTCTGTAAATGGCAACATATATATACTTGGACAATAAACTTACTCTGATCTTTTGGACTTTGAAGATGGCACAGCCCAGATGGTGGGGATCGTTGATGACAAACATTGTCTTCTTGGTACAGCACCTCCAGTAGATACTACCAAGGTTGGGGAGGGATGTGTCTGTGACGTACAGGGCAGACTCCACTACCCTCACCGCTCTTTACATTCCTGCACATTCCAATTGCGGGGCCAGACCACGATGCAACCAGTCCAGTACTTTCAACTGGACATCTGTAGAAGTTTGTCACGGTGACAGGGCAGGTTTGCTAGAGTGACGTTCTCCTAAGAAAGTAAAGATGTTGACACGCTTCTACGTGGTTGCATCTATGTGCTGCACCCAGGAGAGATAATCTGATATATTAATGACCAGGAATTTAAAGCTGCTAATCCTCTCTACCACCAGTCCCCCAGAAACAGGCCCTTCAACCCATCTAGTCTGTGCGAACTCTTATTCTGCCTAGTCCCACTGACCTGCACCTGGACCATAGCCGTCCATAACCCTCCCATCCATGTACTGCACCTAACCAAACTTCTCGAAAATGATGCAATCAAATCCACACCCATCACTCGCGCTGGCAGCTCATTCCACATTCTCAGCACACTCTGAGTGAAGAAGCTCCCCTCACGTTTCCTTTAACTGTTTCACCTTTCACCCTTAACCCATGACCTCTAGTTCTAATCTCACTGAAACTCTGCCCCAAAGCCAAAGGGAAGAAAATTCTTGATAAACTTGGAAACTTGGCTCCTCAATCAGAAGTATCTGGTCTGGGAGTTATCCTTGATTGAGAGTTGAATTCTAAACCCCACATAAAGTAAATATTGCAAAGGTATGTTAATTTCTGTCACGTAATGATGCTGAAGGACTAATTCATGGTTTTACATTGAACAGACAAGATTACTGCCTTCCAAAGCAATCTATTGACAAACTTCAACTCATTCAAAGCCCTGGCTGCTAGACTTTTAACCAAAACCAGGATGAGGGAACTCTTATCAGCTGCTCTGTATTGGCTTCCTGTATATTTTAGAATTGATTTTAAAGTTCTTTTTCTTGCTTTTAAAGTTCTTTATGGTCTGGGACCAGAGTATATCACAGAATCGTTTTTGTTTTATAATCCTGCTTGAGCTCTCGGGTCTACTTCCATCGGTCTCTTAAATTTAAACAGTTTTCCTCAAAAGAGAATTGGCAGGTCAGCTTTTTTGAACTTTGCTCCTAAACTACGTGATTCAATAGCTAAAACCCTAAGGGATACAGACTCAGTTGACATATTCAATCAGCAGCTCAAAATCTATTTACTTAAATTTGATTCCAACTACATCTTTTTTGTCTTTTATTTTCATGTTTATTTCTAATTTTTATTTTATTTTCGTATTTGTACCTCTATCCCATTGGAAAGCAGTTTGAACTACATCGTCTGTATGAAACATGCTCAAAAATAGTTATTAGCATTATTTAAAAGCCTCCTTGTCTGTACCCCACATGATTTTATATCTCTCTCAAACCTCTTCTCACTCTCCTACACTCCAGAGAATAAAGTCCTAACCTATTCAATCTTTCCCTATAACTCGGGTCCTCAAGCCCCCGTATCGTCCTTGTAAATTTTCTTTACAATCTTTCAGCCTTATTGACATCTTTCCTGAAGATAGGTGACCAAAACTGTATACAGTACCCCACGCGGGAGCGCGGCCGGAGCCTGGCGGGTACGCGCTGGCCGGGAGGCGGGAGCGCGGCCGGAGGCTGGCGGGTACGCGCTGGCCGGGAGGCGGGAGCGCGGCCGGAGCCCGGCGGGTACGCGCTGGCCGGGAGGCGGGAGCGCGGCCGGAGCCCGGCGGGTACGCGCTGGCCGGGAGGCGGGAGCGCGGCCGGAGCCCGGCGGGTACGCGCTGGCCGGGAGGCGGGAGCGCGGCCGGAGCCCGGCGGGTACGCGCTGGCCGGGAGGCGGGAGCGCGGCCGGAGCCCGGCGGGTACGCGCTGGCCGGGAGGCGGGAGCGCGGCCGGAGCCTGGAGGGTACGCGCTGGCCGGGAGGCGGGAGCGCGGCCGGAGCCTGGAGGGTACGCGCTGGCCGGGAGGCGGGAGCGCGGCCGGAGCCTGGCGGGTACGCGCTGGCCGGGAGGCGGGAACGCGGCCGGAGCCTGGAGGGTACGCGCTGGCCGGGAGGCGGGAGCGCGGCCGGAGGCTGGCGGGTACGCGCTGGCCGGGAGGCGGGAGCGCGGCCGGAGCCTGGAGGGTACGCGCTGGCCGGGAGGCGGGAGCGCGGCCGGAGCCTGGAGGGTACGCGCTGGCCGGGAGGCGGGAGCGCGGCCGGAGCCTGGCGGGTACGCGCTGGCCGGGAGGCGGGAGCGCGGCCGGAGCCTGGAGGGTACGCGCTGGCCGGGAGGCGGGAGCGCGGCCGGAGCCTGGCGGGTACGCGCTGGCCGGGAGGCGGGAGCGCGGCCGGAGCCTGGCGGGTACGCGCTGGCCGGGAGGCGGGAGCGCGGCCGGACTGGTGGGCCGCACATGCGCGCAACGCGATCTCCCCCACATGTGATGCAGTAGTTCCGGTTTATTCAGTTAGTTACGGAGACAGACCGTTCGGCCCATTCTCATGTTACCGACTCCTGAAGTTTAAATAGCCTCCGATCCGACAGCAGCAGCAGTTGTCTGGAGCCCGGGGACGAACACCTGCCTCCTCATAGAGTCCAGAGCCCGCTTTCACCGGGGAGGCACGGCCACAGTCAGAGTGGGTGACAGCCGGACCTGGCCACAGACCGGTTCACAGTGAGACCGGTTCACAGCCGGAGCGGGTCACAGCCGGAGCGGGTCACAGCCGGAGCGGGTGACAACCAGACCGGTTCACAGTGAGACCGGTTCACAGCCGGAGCGGGTCACAGCCGGAGCGGGTCACAGCCGGACCTGGCCACAGACCGGTTCACAGCCGGAGCGGGTCACAGCCGGACCTGGCCACAGACCGGTTCACAGCCGGAGCGGGTCACAGCCGGACCTGGCCACAGACCGGTTCACAGCCGGAGCGGGTCACAGCCGGAGCGGGTCACAGCCGGACCTGGCCACAGACCGGTTCACAGCCGGAGCGGGTCACAGCCGGAGCGGGTCACAGCCGGACCTGGCCACAGACCGGTTCACAGCCGGAGCGGGTGACAACCAGACCGGTTCACAGTGAGACCGGTTCACAGCCGGAGTGGGTGACAGCAGGACCTGGCCACAGACCGGTTCACAACAGGACCGGGTCCCAGTCAGACCGGTTCACAGCCGGAGCGGGTGACAGCCGGACCGGGTCCCAGTCAGACCGGTTCACAGCCGGAGAGGGTGACAACCAGACCGGTTCACAGTGAGACCGGTTCACAGTCAGACCGGTTCACAGCCGGAGCGGGTGACAACCAGACCGGTTCACAGTGAGACCGGTTCACAGCCGGAGTGGGTGACAGCAGGACCTGGCCACAGACCGGTTCACAACAGGACCGGGTCCCAGTCAGACCGGTTCACAGTGAGACCGGGTCCCAGTCAGACCGGTTCACAGCCGGAGAGGGTGACAACCAGACCGGTTCACAGTGAGACCGGTTCACAGTCAGACCGGTTCACAGCCGGAGAGGGTGACAACCAGACCGGTTCACAGTGAGACCGGGTCCCAGTCAGACCGGTTCACAGCCGGAGCGGGTGACAGCGGGATCTGGCCACAGACCGGTTCACAACAGGACCGGGTCCCAATCAGACCGGTTCACAACAGGACCGGGTCCCAGTCAGACCGGTTCACAACAGGACCGGTTCACAGTGAGACCGGGTCACAGCCGGAGCGGGTGACAGCCGGACCGGGTCCCAGTCAGACCGGTTCACAGCCGGAGCGGGTGACAGCCGGACCGGGTCCCAGTCAGACCGGTTCACAGCCGGAGCGGGTGACAGCCGGACCGGGTCCCAGTCAGACCGGTTCACAGCCGGAGCGGGTGACAGCCGGACCGGGTCCCAGTCAGACCGGTTCACAGCCGGAGCGGGTGACAGCCGGACCGGGTCCCAGTCAGACCGGTTCACAGCCGAAGTGTCCAAGGCAGCGAAAGGCGAGCAATTGGCCGGGATCTATGAAGGTGTCCAGGAATCTCCGTCTCGGGGAGGATGGAACAAGATAAGGAGGTCCGATGGCGGAGTGAGGGGAGCAAGACTGTGCTGAGGGCAGGGCCGCGTGTGGACCCTTTCCGGAGGTAGGCACCGGGACGCGCGAATGGGGAGGGAGAGGGTGGAAGGGGTGAGAGGAGTGGCTCCGGGAAGGAAGGTGACGGAGACCATTGTCAGGAAGCTCCCTCACTCAGAACAGGCGATGAGGACTACAGAACAGAGGCGGAGGCTGTGTTCCTGTCAGTCAGAGTACATATATATCACCATATGCAACCCTGAGATTCGCTTTCTTGCGGGCAAATCGGTAAGTACAAGAACTGTAGTAGAATCGGTGAAAGACGCACCCAACGGGGAGGACGAATAACCAGTGTGCAAAAGACAACGAAGTGTGTAAATACAAAAGAAAAAAGACACAATAATAAATAAATATCAAGCACATGAGATGCAGAGTGTTTGAAAGTGAATCTACAGTTCAGTGATAGGACAAGTGAAGTTACCCCCTGTGGTCCAGGAGCCTGATGGTTGAGCGCAATAACTGTTCCTCAACCTGGTGCTGCGAGCCGTGGGGCTCCTGTACCTCTTTCCTGATGGCAGCTGTGAGAAAGGCGCATGGCCTGGGTGGTGGGGGTCCTTGACGATGGACGCTGTGGTTTTGTGACAGCACTCCGTTAGATCTGCTGAATTGTGGGGAGGGTTTTACCCGTGACTTTCCTCTCCGGGGTGTTGGTGTTTCCATACCAGGCTGTGATACAACTATTCAGTATACTCGCCACCTGTTGGAGTTCATCATAGTTTTAGAAATCATACTGAATCTTCACAAACTTCTGAGAAAGTAGAGGTGTTACCACGCTTTCTTGGTAATAGCACTTGCTTGCTGGGCCCAGGACAGGTCCTTTGAAATGATAACACTGAGAGATTTAAAATGGCTGATGGTCTCCACTTCTAATCCCCGATGAAGACTGGCTCATAGTTTCCTCCTCTTGAAGCTCCTTGCTCGTTGAGTGAGAGGTTGTTGCTGTGGCATCACTCAGCCGGATTTTCAATCTCCCTCCGTCACCATCCGGCCAACAACATCGACGACTCGACAGTCAAAGCCCCTACAGAGGGCATTGAGCTCACCTGGAAGTGAAGCCTTGTTGTCACCTACGTCAGGTGGTTTCACTTCGTAGGAGATGATGACATTCAAGCCCTGACCTAGCTGTTGAGCACCCTGCATTGATCAGAGTCGTCATTGTGCCCATGAGGTGACTTTCTGCAGATCGTACCTGGACCTCCTGTGTTTGGCCTGAACAACTCTGATCTGACCCTCGGCAGATTGCTGATCTCGTGGTCCAACCGGGGCTTCCCGTCGGGGAAGACTGAATGATTTTGCAGAGACACAACTGCTTTTATAAAGTCTGTGACAACAGTCCGAGGATGTACTGGGGACAGTCTGCAAGTGTCAGCACAGTTCCGGCACCCAGACAGCATGCCCACATTTTACTAACCTTAACCAGCACGTCTTCCGAATGCGGGAGGAAGCCCACACAGTCACGGGGAGAACATACAAACTCCTTACAGACAGCGGTGGGATTTGAACCCTGCACTACCCAGCTGCTACGCTAGTGCGTTAATGTCCTGAGGAAGGAGGGGTTACAGAGGGAGGGTTGAGTTGGAGGTGTTGGGCAATGGGGGCCCGCCTATCCAAGCCTCTTCTGTCCTGGGTCGCTGACTGAACCGCAGTCTCCATGTTGCTCCCAGGCAGCTGACTGCGACCACAGGCAAAGGACCAACCTCTGGTCCACATCTTCCCATCCCTGCCGGTGCAGGCCATTCAGCCCATCCAGCCTGCCTGATCTAGTGAGGAACCCTGCCCTCCTCACGCACATCCATGACTCTTATCCCACTCCACGTACCCATTCTGAAATGGGCCAGGTGGGGCAATTGGGAATGTGTAGTAAATGATGGCTTTTCCAAAGAGTATGAGATCAGAAGGAAGTTTGATGAGGTTTTCCCTCCTTCAGGTGTGCAGTTTCTCCTCAGGGCGGGCGTGCTGAAACCCAAGGTTGACCAGAGTTGTCATTCAGCATGGAAACAGGCCAGTTGGCCCATCTGGTTCATGCTAACCAAGATTTCCAGCTAAGCTAGTCCCATTGCCGTCATTTGGCTCCGTCCTTCTAAACCTTTCCCTTCCATGTACCTGATTAATCACAACAGATTCTGCAGATGTTGGAAATCCAGAGCAACACACAAAATGCTGGAGAAACTCAGTAGGTCAGGCAGCATCTATGGGGGAAATAAGCAGTCAATGTTTCGGGACTGGAAAGCAAGGGGGCTGAATGAGTTTAGACCACAACCACGACAGCTCTGTTATTCCTACACCCACCTGCAATTTCCCCACACGTTGCTCCTCTAATTCCTGCTGACCACTGAGAAATCCATGCAGAGTGACTGTTACCTTCTTATTTCCAACTTCCACCCGCACAGTCTCTCTGGACGATTCCCCCACCCCCCCAGGATATCTTCTCGAAGTACTGCTTGAAGTGCTCCCGAATCTGAACAGCTTCTCCCTCTCCCCACTCCTGTCATCCCTGCAGTGGCGTGACCTCATTTGCTGGGGCTCTGGTTCCTGGCCAGCTGTGAATCTGACCCGCAGAATAGCTCTGAGTGCTCACCAACTCGACTCTCCTCACACCTCTCGCTGGACTGGCGGGTTCTTCACCCTGATTTACCCGATCCAGACCTGCACAGAGATGGTCTCGTTCATACTTCTGTTCTCCGCTCCCAAGCCTCAGGCTCCATCACATCTGCTCAGTAGCAGAGTCAGGTTTAATGTCAGTGGCTTACATCGTGAAATTTGTTGTTTTGGAGCAGCAGTAGATTGCAGTACATAATAACGATAAAACTATAAATAAGAAATATATTTTTAAAAGTTATATTTAATAAATAGTGCAGATAGAGAGCAAAAAAAGAAGGGGAAAAAAGATGCTGAGAGATGTTCATTGTCCATTCAGAAATCTGATGACGGAGGGGAAGAAGCTGTTCGGGAACTGTTGAGTGTGTGTCTTCAGGCTCCACCAATGAGAAGAGAGCATGTCCTGGATGATGGGGGCCCTTAATGATGGACGCTGCCTCTTTCAGTCATCCTGGATGCTGAGCAGGCTAGTGCCCATGGTGGAGCTGGCTGAGTTTTCAGTATTTTGCAGCTTTTTCCGATCTTGTGCTGCGACTCCTTCCTACCTTCCATTCCTCTCGTTGAAGATAATCAATGCACTTGTGGATGACACTGAGGCAAACTGCTAGATTTCACCTCACCTCAGCTCGCTGCTCTCCTCTCACTCACGTTCAGATTCAGTTACATTACTGGCGTCTGCATTGACAACCAGCACACCCGGGGATCTGTCGGGGCAGCCCGCAAGTGTTGCCGCATTTTCCAGTCCAACGTAGCGTGCCGACGAAGGTTACGGGGAGATGGCAGGAATCTGGGGTTGGGGGAGAATAAATCAGCCATGACTAAATGGTGGAGCAGACCCGATGGGCCGAATGGCCTAATTCTGCTCCTCAGTCTTACGGACAGTGTTGAGCAGAAAAACACAAACAAGGGCAGCGCCAGGGCAACACAAACCTGGTGCCACCCGCACGCATCGAGAAACTGGGGAAGCTGTTAGTGGAGATCGGTTCAAGGGGGAGCAGTGCTACAGGGGATGCAGAGAACAAGTGGCGGCTGTGAAAGGGGAGACTGAACAAACAAAAGGCACCATCACCTACTCATGTCCACACCACACCAGGGTGCGTGGATCCCAGATCGGCCTCTACAGCCACCTGACGACCCACCCATGGACAACCCCTTAGGAGATCATCATACTCAACTTGAGTGATCGCACTGCTACTACTGATACCCACACAGGCAGGCCTCCCACCCCAGGACAGGCTGCCTCAGGGCCTCCGATCCTTCGCCATCGACTTCCACTACCCACACTGACCTCTGACCTGGGACACACTGAACTGAGGACAGTCTGTGCACACTGTCTTGCAGCACGTGCCCTCTAATCATCCTCTGCACCCTCTCCAAAGCCTCGACATCCTTCCTATAACGGGGTGGCCGTAACTCTATGCAATATTCCAGATGTGACATAACTAGAGTTTTATGAAGCTGCAACATAACCTCCCATCTTCAGTGTCTCAAATAAAGCCTTCTTAACCCTGTAAACCTGTGTAGCCACTTCCAGGGTGCTGGGAACTTGGACTCCAAGATCACTCTGCTCATCACACTGTTAGGGGTCTTGCCCATAGTAGTGTACAGACGCTTTGCATTTGCCCTACCAATGTGCAACACCTCACGTTTATCCAGGTTAAACTGCATCTGTCATTTCTCAGCCCACATCTGCAACTGATCTATATTGAGCTGTATTCCTTGCCAGTCTTCTATGCTATCCACAACTCCACCGATCGTTGTATCATCTGCAAACCCACACATCTACATTTTCATCCAGGTAGTCTATATAGATCACAAACAGCAGCAGTCCCTGCGGAACACCTGTAATCACAGACCTCCAGCTTGAATAAGTATCTTCAAGCTCTACTCTCTGTCTTCTACCCCAACTTCTATGTATGGGCAAGCCAGTTCTGAATCCAAATGGTGAATTCACCATGCATTTAATCTGCTGGATGAGCCTCTCATGAGGGACCTTGTAAACTCCTGACTAAAATCCATGTAGGCAATATCAGTAGCTCTACCTTCATCAATCTCCCTCGTCACCTCGTCAAAAGACTTAATCAAGTTCGTAAGACATGACTTTTCCTGCACAAAACCTTGCTGGCTCTCCTTAATTAGGCCACGGTTAGGCTAATTCTATGAATTCTCTCCAGTAATTTCTGTCTGACTCCCAGGATTATCTTGATTCCCCTCTTGAACAATGGAACAGCGTGAGCTACTCACAACTGCAGGACAGTATTGCTTCCTCATGATTACCACTCAAACTTTAAACCATCAGGCACAGACAATGTCACAATAAATCTGAAATAAATAAATACATTTTTAAAATGAGATTAAAATCACCCCTCTCTTATCACGACCCACTGTAGACACTGGATATGGTGTAAAACACATTTCCAAGGAGTGCTGTACTGTGGCAGGAGCAGTGTTGGTGGGGGGGGGGGGGGGCAAGACCGTGGAGAGCCACACTGTTACAGGGGTGGTGCAGAGGGAGCTTTATGCGTGGGAGAGGCCAGCCCAAGCCCGAGCCTGGCAAGTTTTGGGTGCAGGGTAAGTTTCTGCATGCAGGCTGTAGTATTGACTCTCAGGAGTGCAACAGGACTACAATCACTGTCCCACAGAGACTGGGCCTAACCTTCACATCCTCTCATTTTCTGCTAAATACTGTCTGTCTGTCAAACCGTCACTCAATACATCCTCACATCTCCAGCTAAAATTATGGCCAGTTATTTTTAACGCAGGGCACATGCTCCCTGTCCGTGTAAGGTCTGGGCAGATTAATTGCTACTTCAGCTGTAATGGGCTGGAAAGGACCGGCTCCAAAGGGTCGAGGCACATAAACCTCATGGGATTAACAGGTCATCAGAGCTCGGCACTCACCCAGCTCGTTCCCTGCTGGTGTCAAACATAAGGCACAGAGTGAATCTCCCTTTACATCATCCCATCACACACTCTCGGGGTCAGACACAGAGTGAAGCTCCCTCCACACTGTCCCATCACACACTCCCAGGGTCAGACACAGAGTGAAGCTCCCTCCACACTGTCCCATCACACTCTCCCGGTATCAGACACAGAGTGAAACTCCCTCCACACTGTCCCATCACACACTCCCGGTATCAGACACAGAGTGAAACTCCCTCCACACTGTCCCATCACACACTCCCGGTATCAGACACAGAGTGAAGCTCCCTCCCCACTGTCCCATCACACACTCCCGGTATCAGACACAGAGTGAAGCTCCCTCCACACTGTCCCATCACACACTCCCGGGGTCAGACACAGAGTGAAGCTCCCTCCACACTGTCCCATCACACACTCCCGGGGTCAGACACACAGTGAAGCTCCCTCCACACTGTCCCATCACACACTCCCGGGGTCAGACACAGAGTGAAGCTCCCTCCACACTGTCCCATCACACACTCCCGGGGTCAGACACAGAGAGAAGCTCCCACCCTACTGTCCCATCACACACTCCCAGGGTCAGACACAGAGTGAAGCTCCCTCTACACTACCCCATCACAGACTGAGCTGGTACTTAACCTGACCAGGGCCTGAGTGTGATTGTCTAGGGGGCGCTTCACTGCCTCTTGGCCTCTGGGTTTGAGCTGTGATCCAGCTGAAAGAGCAGTGGCTTCACTGACATTGGGACTGTCCCGTGTTCGGGTTGAGGTCCCACCCCACCGGGCAGCTGTCCCAACCAGTGACAGTCCTTTGGCTCTGGGGCAGCTGGGAACTATTTGAGGGCCTGAAACGGATTCTTCAAATCTTCTTGCAGACTGCTTATTAATGCAGTTTTGTTTTGTGAGCTGACACAGCACGAACTTCAATCCCAGCCACCCGGTCATCCATCCAAGCAGTTGAGAATACTCCTGCAGCTGACTGACGCTTCCCCCACCCCCCACCTGTGATCTTAACTTCAGAGGTTTAGTGAGACCCTCCCTGTTGCCCTCCAACTCTTCGACCATGTGCTCAGCCTGACTCACCTGATCTCGTCTATCATCTTCCAGCTTGTACTCCTGCCCCTCTCTCCTCCTGTTTTATTCTAGCTCCTTCCCTCCTACCCGTCCAGTCATGAAGAAGGGTCTCAGCCTGAAATGCTGACTGTTTGTTCCTCTCCCTGGGCGCTGCCTGACCTGCTGAGTACTTGCAGCATTTTGTGTGTTACTTATCTACGGTATCGGTTCAAGGCCCACCACAGGCCCTGTCAGTGACGATTCCCCAGAATAGCTGCGTCACTCTTGCCTTCTCAGCTGTCTGAGTTCAGTTCACTCTCAGCAAAAGCATCAGTCATAGAGTTACAGCATAGAGGAAGAAATAAGCTTCATTTGTCACATCGAACACGTATTGTACTCAACTGCAGACTGCAGTCGTGGACTCGGGGACGTGGACTATGTTTTCTTTTATGGGACTGTATTTTACTGGTATGCTTGCTGGTATATATGAGGCACTGTATATGTGCCTTTACAGCTGTTGGTGCTGTGGTTTGCACGCTGGCCCCGGAAAAACTTTGGCTGTATTCATCTTTAGTTGAATGACAATTAAGCTTGAACTTGAAGCAGTGAAAAGTGCTGTTTTGCATCAGTGACATTCACAGTCTGGGGGTGTGCTGGAGGCAAGTGTAACTGGAGCACCCAGGGAGAATGCAGAGCTCATAGGGAGAACGTAGGAACTCCTCACAACCAGCTGGCATTGTAATTACTAAACTACCGTGCCAGTCTTCACATCTGTCTGAGCTCAGTTCACTCAACAGAGCTCTCAGTCATCTCATCGAAACAGGCCTTTCAGTACATCGTCCACCCCAGCCCTGCTTTGTTCTCTCCACACTCCAGTGGATTCTGCCCCACCGTCTGATTCCAACACTCACCAGGAGGAATGACTTCACTCAGAGGGAGGTGAGAGTGTGGAACGAGCTGCACCGCGGTGGATGCAGGTTTGATTGCAGCGTTTTAGAGAAGTTTGGAAAAGTACGTGGATGGGAGGGGTGTAGAGAGCTATAGAGCTGATGGCTGATGGGACTAGGCAGAGCAATGGTTTGGTATGGACTAGATGGGCCAAAGAACCTGTTCCTGTGCTGTAGTGCCCTATGTGGGTGTATGGGGTAATGCCAATGGCAATTATATAGCTCCTACCACCCAAGACAACTCACATAGGACTTCAGTCTGGGTGCACCCTGTCTCGCTGAAGGAGCTCTGTCTATGGTGAGTGTTTGGCACCAGGAAAATAACCAGACCAATGGTGGTGGTGTCACCAAAGTCTCCGGGGAGAAGGATTCCAAGCTTTGGTGGAAGATTGTCTTTGTACAACAGCAAAGGTTGGGCGACAACTAGTGTATGATTCCCAATCGGGAACAACAGTAGACAATAGACAATAGGTGCAGGTGTAGGCCATTCGGCCTAGACTCGGTAGAGGTCAAATGCTGTGGTTAGATGAGCACTGCGGCAACAGAAGGCAACGGCAAACCGCTGCCGAAATTCCTGCCTGGTCAGTCATGGAAAGAAACAAAAGAAGGAAACCAGACGACAGCGTGAATGGGGTCGATTCTAATCAACAGTACAACACCTCGCTCGGTAGGGGTCGTCATGGGCTGCAGGTGACACCAGACCGTCATCCAGAGACTGTAAGCAATAGGGAAAGGCTAAGGGTGGCAACATGGAACATCCGTACACTTCACCAGAAAGGAAAGTTGGTCAACACATGAAATGAAGTGAAAAGGTTGGAAGCTGATATCTTAGGCCTGTCAAAAATTAGATGGACCAACAGTGACAAATTCACTAAGAATAGTTCTCTGATAATGTACTCTGGAGGTCAACAGCATATGTATGGAGTTGGAATTATTTTAAACAAACAAGTATTAAAATGTCTTATGGGATATTAGGCAATATCCAACCAGCTGCTTTTAGTTAAATTAAGGGGTGACTCTTTTAACATTAACATAATCCAAGCCTATGCACCAATAAATGATGTGGATGAAGAGGATATCAAGTTTCATGAAGAACTTGACAGTGCTTATGAGCAATGTAAATCTCAGGATATAAAACTAGTCATGGGAGATTGTAACTCCAAAGTTGGACAGGAAAGGGTTAATAACATCATAGGACCTTTTGGATTAGGGGAGGGAAATGAAAATGGAGAGCGGTTTACTGATTGGTGTGTCGGAAACAACCAAGTGATCACCAATACATACTTCGTATAAGAACCATCCATGTAGATTGTGTACTTGGATTAGCCCTGGAGACAGAACAAGGAATCAATTAGATTTTATTACCATCAATGAACGCTTTAGAAATAAAGCATGACAGTGGGAAAGTGTGTATGGAACTGGAGGAGGTACTTAATGAATACTTTGCTTCAGTATTTACTATGGAAAAGGATCTTGGTGACTGTAGGGATGACTTACAGTGGACTGAAAAGCTTGAGCATGTAGATATTAAGAAAGAGGATGTGCAGGAACTTTTGGAAAGCATCAAGTTGAATAAGTCACCGGGACCAGACGAGATGTACCCCAGGCTACTGTGGGAGGCGAGGGAGGAGATTGCTGAGCATCTGGCAATGATATTTGCATCATCAATGGGGATGGGAGAGGTTCCAGAGGATTAGAGGGTTGTGGATGTTGTTCCTTTATGAAAGGGAAGAAGAGATAGCCCAGGAAATAATAGACCAGTGAGTCTTACCTCAGTGGTTGGTAAGTTGATGGAGAAGATCCTGAGAGGCAGGATTTATGAACATTTGGAGAGGCATAATATGATTAGGAATACAGCATGGCTTTGTCAAGGGCAGGTCCTGCCTTACGAGCCTGATTGAATTTTTTTGAGGATGTGACTAAACACATTGATGAAGGAAGAGCAGTAAATGTAGTGTATATGGACTTCAGCAAGGCATTTGATAAGGTACCCCATGCAAGGCTTATTGAGAAAGTAAGGAGGCATGGGATCCAATGGGACATTGCTTTGTGGATCTAGAACTGACTTGCCCACAGAAGGCAAAGGGTGGTTGTAGATGGGTCATATTCTGCATGGAGGTCAGTCACCAGTGGAGTGCCTCAGGGATCTGTTCTGGGACCCTTACTCTTCGTGATTTTTATAAATGACCTGGATGAGGAAGTGGAGGGATGGGTTAGTAAGTTTGCTGATGACACAAAGGTTGGAGGTGTTGTGGAGAGTGTGGAGGGCTGTCAGAGGTTACAGTGGGACATTGATTGGATGCAAAACTGGGCTGAGAAGTGGCAGATGGAATTCAACCCAGATAAGAGTGAAGTGGTTCATTTTGGTACGTCAAAAATGATTGGTATTGATGGTAAGACTCTTGGCAGTGTGGAGGATCAGAGGGATCTTGGGGTCCGAAGCCATAGGACACTCAAAGCAGCTGCGCAGGTTGACTCTGTGGTTAAGAAGCCATACGGTGTATTGGCCTTTATCAATCGTGGAATTGAATTTAGGAGCCGAGAGGTAATGTTGCAGCTATATAGGACCCTGGTCAGACCCCACTTGGAGTACTGTGCTTAGTTCTGGTTGCCTCACTACAGGAAGGATGTGGAAGCCATAGAAAGGGTGCAGAGGAGATTTACAAGGATGTTGCCTGGATTGGGGAGCATGCCTTATGAGGATAGGTCGAGTGAACTTGGCCTCGTCTCCTTGGAGCGATGGAGGATGAGAAGTGACCTGATAGAGGGGTATAAGATGATGAGAGGCATTGATTGTGTAGATAGTCGGAGGCTTTTTCCCAGGGCTGAAATGGTTGCCACAAGAGGACACAGGTTTAAGGTGCTTGGGAGTAGGTACAGGGGAGATGTCAGGGGTAAGTTTTTTACTCAGAGAGTTGTGAGTGTGTGGAATGGGCTGCCAGCAATGATGGTGGAGGTGGATACAATAGGGTCTTTTAAGAGGCTTTTAGATAGGTACATGGAGCTTAGTAAAATAGAGGACTATAGGTAAGCCTAGTAATTTCTAAGGTAGGGACATGTTTGGCACAACTTTGTGGGCCGAAGGGCCTGTATTGTGCTGTAGGTTTTCTATGTTTTCTAAATAATATCACAAATTCTAAAGCCTACCCAGGAGCAGACTGTGGATCAGATCATCATCCAGTAATAGCTGCCATCAAAACAAAATTAAAGAAACTGAAACGTGGAAAAAAGATAAAGAAGTATATGTTGGGAGAACTTAAAAAAGATAGCGTACTTAAGCAACAATTCAAAACAGCTGTAGAGGAACACCTCAACGAGAACGAAACAACACCTATTTGGGACAGATTTAAATATGCTGTACAGCAATCAGCAGAGGAGATAATCTCAGAACAAGAAATCCAACACACCAACAAGGGGTGGATAACCCAAGTAATTCTCCATCTGATAGAACAGAGAAGGTTAGTGAAGAATAATGAAGTGCAATTAGACAGACAGACCAGACAATTGTGCAATATTGCAAAGGAAGAATGCCTGAATCCAAAATGCAATGAAGTCGAGGCCATATTAACAACAGCAAAGAAATGCACAAGGAAATTAAGGAAATTACTGGAATTAAGTAAACCTCCTCCACAGGATGCACTAGATCAGCAGACAGATCCAGATAAAGTATGTGAGAGGTGGATTCAGTATATAGAGCAGCTGTTTGAGGGTAATAGAGGGGAACCCCCAGATATTAAGCACCCTAATTCTGGCCCACCTAAAACCAGAAAAGAAATAACTAAAGCAATGAAAAGCATGAAACATGGTAAAGTCACTGGACCTGATGAAATTTCAGTGGAAGTTAAACAAGCCCTAGAAGATCTGGGCATAGATATTCTTTTTGAACTGTTTAATGGCATATATGACTGGTGTCTTGCCTGATGATCTATTGAAATCAGTATTTATAACTCTGTCAAAAATTCCTGGAACTACTGACTGCAAAAACTATAGAACAATCAGTCTCATGAGTCACATAATAAAGATTTTGTTGAGAATTGTTCTGAGTCGAATTAAAAACAAGTTTAAGGCCAGAAACTTCTAAATTGCAATATGGGTTTATTGAGGATAGTGGAACTAGGAATGCAATTTTCATACTACGAATGCTTTCAGAAAGGGCAATTGAATATCAAAATGATGTCTTTTAAGTTTTATTGATTTCACTAAAGCATTTGACAAAGTGCAACATGAGGAATTATTTCAAATTCTCGCTAAACTAAACATTGGCAGAAGGGGCCAACAACTGCTTCAAAATTTATATTGGAAACAAATGGTGGTGGTAAAAATTGATGATAATATAGGCAGTTGGACTAAAATTCAAAGAGGAGTTAGACAGGGGTGCGTTGCCTCACCAAAATTATTTAATATCTCTAGTGAAATGATTCTCAGAGAACTAGAAGGCCTAGATGTGATAAAAGTTGGAGATGTTAACATCAACAATATAAGATATGCAGACGATACCACCCTAATAGCAAGTGCTGCTGAAGACCTACAAATTCTCCTAGACAAAGTAGTACAAACAAGTGCAGATTTTGGTCTAACTATCAACTGTAAAAATAAACACCAAATGTATGGTAATATCAAAGCAGCAGGATACTCTCAACTGTCAATTGTGCATTGGTAACCAAGAGATTGAACAAAAGACCAGCTTTAATTACCTTGGTAGCTTTATATCACAAGATGCTGGAAGTAAAGTAGAAATAAAAAGAAGAATTGCTATTGCCAAAACTAACTTCCAAAAAATGAAACCCATTTTTACCAACAGACACATTTCTATGACAACAAGGCTTAGGCTACTAAAACGTTACATCTGGTCAATCTTGCTGTACGCTTCCGAAACATGGACTGTAATACCAGAACTCCAAAGAAACTTAGAAGCAACAGAAATGTGGTTTCTTAGAAGAATGCTGAAAATATCAAATAGAGACAGGGTAACTAATGAGAGAGTACTCCAACGTGCCCATACAAAAAGATCTTAGTAATGAGAACGTTAAATGAGAGGAAACTTGATTTCCTGGGCCATGTCATCAGAAAGGAAGAAATAGAAAGCCTTACATTTCAAGGTCGTATGCCTGGGAAATGCGGAAGAGGAAGGCAAAGAATAAAATATATGGACAATGTTAGAGAACTAACAGATTTAAGTGTGCGAGATATCATTGATGCTGCGTGGGATTGTTCGATGTGGAGAGCCATGATCGTCCAAGCGTGTAACACACAAGGCACATGAATTAAAAGTGCCCTATGGCTCTGTGACTTTTGCTGATGGGATACCACGCCTCTTGTCTACGGGCTCTGTCTCTCATTTCCCACTGTATAACCCGGGCCTAGATCCAAATGGACATTTTAACAATGATTCAGCTATCCCAACTGGGCATCCCGACAATGATACAGCTATCTCAACAATGAACCAGTTATTTGCTCCAAATCCCTGTGAGCGCCATCAATCATCTTACCACCTGGCAGCATAACTCGGTGTCACCAGCACGTCTCACAGTAATGCCAGCCAGCACCCTCTCCGGTCAGTGAGGTGGTGCGAGTGTTGGGCACTCCCGTCGCAGCCCCGGAAACGCAGTGCTCAGGAATGCCTTGCATTCACCAACTCCTAATGGACATGCAAACAGACTTTAAGCACAATGAAGTCCCCACGCACGCTGTTCTTTACAACCCTCGCGTTGGAAAGGTAGTCTAACATCTTTGCAGAATCAAGGGGAATTCTGTCTTCTTTGTTTACAAATGCAGGGAAGCCCATAAGATCATTACACAGAGGAGCACCCTCAAAAATGCATTGCCACAGATGGTTGTGAAGGGCAAGGCATGGAGTATGTTTGAAGCGGAGATAGGTAGGCTCTTGTTTAGTCAGGGGAGCAAAGGTAATGGCGAAGCGGCGGGAGAATGGGGTTGAGAGGGGTAATAAGTCAGCCATGATAGAATATCGGAGCCGTCGGTGGGCTGGGCGGCCTAATCCTACCCCTCTGTCCGATGGTCATTCCCGAAGTGCTGCTGAGGCAGCCCGGTTGCTACGTGGAATGGAACAGCCTCTGGGGGCCTCGTTAATTAGAGGCAGCGATGTAAGTCGAAGCGCAGAGAAACATTCTGCAGCTGTGATGTCAGCTCAGAGGCGGCATCACTTACATCCGCGTGCGTTTTAATAGCTCCCAGCATAAGCCCTGTTTATTTCTTTATGTCGGGTGATGTTAACTGTTTATAGAGTAATTAGTGTTGCTGTTCCTGGCAGTTGATGAGATCGAAGGGTTGACCTTCAGTCTGGGACCCTGCCTGAAACTCTAGCTGCCTTGGAAATTCAGCACCAATTGGGATGGCATTGTCACAGTAGAGCCTCCTGCCTCCAGACTGGAAAACAAGGTCTGGCAGGAAACAAGATTCCAGGTTCAGGAACTTCGGAACACACTTGAATTAAAGCCATGTTTCTGAATATTTGTATCCCCAGTCCATCTACAAGGAACCTTATTGCTACGGCTAACAACACTCTCTAAATTCCTAATAAAACAGAGAAGATTACCTTTACTTGTCACATATCCATGGAAACACGCAGTAAATTGTGTCATCTGTGTCAATCAGTGAGGATTGGTCTGGACAGCAAGTGTCACCACTCTTCCAGCACCAGCAAGCCCACAACTTGCTAACCCTAACCCTAACCCGTATGTCTTTGGAAACCCATGTGATCACGTGGCGAACGTGCAGACTTTCTCACTGACAGCAGTGGGAATCGAACCGAGATTGATGAGCACCACATCTGTAATAGTGTTGTGCTAACCACTACAGTACTGTGCTGCCCCATATTACTCTTACCTGGGCACCAGGAGAACATCATCTCCCGAGGCAGTTGTGGCACTGAGCTGCAATCGGGGCTGGGGCTGTGGTGCCTGAACTGAGCGAGGGCTTCTGTCTTGTACTGTCCCTACAATGTTGGAGACGGACAGCTGTCGTCATCCATCATGTGCTGTTACGTATGACGTGGGCGATTACGGTCTTTCTGTGACCGTGATTGTTCTCGGCAAATTTTTCTACAGAAGTGGCTTGCCATTGCCGTCTTCTGGACAAGATGAGTGACACCAGCCATTTTCAATACTCTTCAGAGATTGTCTGTCGAGTGTCAGTGGTGGCACCGGCTGCTCATACGACCATTCACATCTGCTTCCGTGGCTTCGCGGGGCCCTTATTGAACGGGAAGTGTCTAAGCATGTGCTACACATTGCCCAAGGGTAGCGAAGGGAAGGAGTGCCTTACACCTCCTTTGGTAGAGACGTCTCTCCACCCCACCACCAAAAATGAGAGCTGTACGGAGTCAAAATTGACCATTACTCAAGGACTTCCATTTATGGTGGGAAGGGTGCAAGTTCAAAGGAGATATGGTTAACTCAGAGAGTAGTGGGTATCGGGAATGTGTCGTCAGAGAGTAGTGGGTATCGGGAATGTGTCGTCAGAGTGCAGAGGGTATCGGGAACGTGTTGTCAGAGAGTAGTGGGTATCGGGAACGTGTTGTCAGAGAGCAGTGGGTATCGGGAACGTGTTGTCAGAGAGTAGTGGGTATCGGGAACATGTTGTCAGAGAGCAGTGGGTATCGGGAATGTGTTGTCAGAGAGTAGTGGGTATTGGGAATGTGTCGTCAGAGAGTAGTGGGTATCGGGAATGTGTTGTCAGAGAGTAGTGGGTATCGGGAATGTGTCATCAGAGAGTAGTGGGAATCGGGAATGTGTTGTCAGAGAGTAGTGGGTATTGGGAACGTGTTGTCAGAGAGTAGTGGGTATCGGGAACGTGTTGTCAGAGAGCAGTGGGTATCGGGAATGTGTCATCAGAGAGTAGTGGGTATCGGGAACGTGTTGTCAGAGAGTAGTGGGTATCGGGAATGTGTTGTCAGAGAGCAGTGGGTATCGGGAATGTGTCGTCAGAGAGCAGTGGGTATCGGGAATGTGTTGTCAGAGAGCAGTGGGTATCGGGAATGTGTCGTCAGAGAGTAGTGCGTATCGGGAATGTGTCGTCAGAGAGCAGTGGGTATCGGGAATGTGTTGTCAGAGAGTAGTGGGTATCGGGAATGTGTCGTCAGAGAGCAGTGGGTATTGGGAATGTGTCGTCAGAGAGTAGTGGGTATTGGGAATGTGTCGTCAGAGAGTAGTGGGTATCGGGAATGTGTCGTCAGAGAGCAGTGGGTATCGGGAATGTGTTGTCAGAGAGCAGTGGGTATTGGGAATGTGTTGTCAGAGAGTAGTGGGTATCGGGAATGTGTCGTCAGAGAGTAGTGGGTATTGGGAATGTGTCGTCAGAGAGCAGTGGGTATCGGGAATGTGTCGTCAGAGAGCAGTGGGTATCGGGAATGTGTTGTCAGAGAGCAGTGGGTATCGGGAATGTGTCGTCAGAGAGCAGTGGGTATTGGGAATGTGTTGTCAGAGAGTAGTGGGTATCGGGAATGTGTCGTCAGAGAGCAGTGGGTATTGGGAATGTGTTGTCAGAGAGCAGTGGGTATCGGGAATGTGTTGTCAGAGAGTAGTGGGTATCGGGAATGTGTTGTCAGAGAGCAGTGGGTATCCGGAATGTGTTGTCAGAGAGCAGTGGGTATTGGGAATGTGTCGTCAGAGAGTAGTGGGTATCGGGAATGTGTCGTCAGAGAGCAGTGGGTATTGGGAATGTGTCGTCAGAGAGCAGTGGGTATCGGGAATATGTCGTCAGAGAGTAGTGGGTATCGGGAATGTGTCGTCAGAGAGCAGTGGGTATCGGGAATGTGTCGTCAGAGAGCAGTGGGTATCGGGAATGTGTCGTCAGAGAGCAGTGGGTATCGGGAATGTGTCGTCAGAGAGCAGTGGGTATCGGGAATGTGTCGTCAGAGAGTAGTGGGTATCGGGAATATGTCGTCAGAGAGTAGTGGGTATCGGGAATGTGTCGTCAGAGAGCAGTGGGTATCGGGAATGTGTTGTCAGAGAGTAGTGGGTATCGGGAATGTGTCGTCAGAGAGCAGTGGGTATCGGGAATGTGTCGTCAGAGAGCAGTGGGTATTGGGAATGTGTCGTCAGAGAGCAATGGGTATCGGGAATGTGTTGTCAGAGAGTAGTGGGTATCGGGAATATGTCGTCAGAGAGTAGTGGGTATCGGGAATGTGTCGTCAGAGAGTAGTGGGTATCGGGAATATGTCGTCAGAGAGTAGTGGGTATCGGGAATGTGTCGTCAGAGAGCAGTGGGTATCGGGAATGTGTCGTCAGAGAGCAGTGGTGGAGGCTGATTTGACAGTTGTATTAAGACTCTCAGATACAAATGAAAATGCAGAGAATTGAGAGATGTGGATTATGTGCAAGCAGAAAAGGTTAGTATAGGCACAACATGCTGGACTGAATGACCTGTTGTGTTCTAGTATTCTGTAAGAGGACACAGTCATAACGGCGAGAACTGAGTTTTAAAGGGAATCTGAGGATTCGAGTGGTCTCACTTTTATTAAGGATTATTACTATTTCTTCTTTTTCTTTTCACACTGTTTGTAGTCTGGTTGAATGTCCTAGCTGAGCGGTTTGTCAGTGATTTTGTTATTCAATTCCAGTTTAATTATCATTCCACCCTATATGAATAAAGCCAAATGAGACCGTGTTCCTCCGGGACCACGGTAAAAATGAAGTAACAACAGTCACTCACAGCACACAGCACACATGGCACGTACAAGACAGCAAGCACATAATGATCTGAGTGAGATAAAACAAAGTCCAGACCCGAGCTGGGAGTGCCGCAGAAATCTGTACTCGACGACAGTACAGCTTGTCTCCTGCCAAGTGAACACTTGGTGGCGGTGGGGGGAGCGGTCAGTGACTAAAGCCTGGACACCGAGCCACACCACCCCTGATGCCTCTCCCCAGCCAGGTGTAAACAGGCAACACTGCGGCTTGAGGCCTAGTCCTCGCTATGACCGTTGCCACACAGCTCCCCTGCCGCACGCCCCACCTCTCTGCCAATAAATCAGTGAGTCAAAGTTCCTGCATTCCACATGAACAGTGTCCCAAAGGATCTAGTGATCACAAGAAAAGCAAGCAAGGCGGTCACTCGCTGTTACACTGATTGCCTCCTTTCACGCACGATGTGCAGCTCCTTCAGTTTCTCCACCAATAAGCAACCCGCTGCAGAACTTTAAGTTGTTAATGTCTAACAGGATCTTGTGATCATAAGAAGTACATTTACAAGTGCCACCTTTTGTCGGTCACTGTGACTGAATGAGCCTCCACCCTACTGGAGCCGGATGTTGTCGTTATTATCCTATAGATTTGCTGTGTATGCCCTCAAGATAATAAATCTCAGGATTGGATATATGTACTTTGATCATAAATTTACTTTGAATCTTTGATATCTGGAATGCGTGGAATCAGACAGACGCTTAAATAGGAACATTTGTGGGATCTGGATCTGCTCTTCTCTCTCCCACATGTCTGCAGTAACTGGGTTCCTTGAGAGTGAAGCTCTGTGCCGATCTGAAGTTGTGTAAGGTCAAAGTCAAGCTGAAGTTTATTGTCGTCTACACAGGTGCAGTGGAAAAGCTACTTGAAGCAATGACACACGGCGTCAGATAAACAACGTTTACAAGAAAAACAATTAAGCATAAACTTACACAATTTTTACAAGAAAACGCAATATAACAAATCAAAGCTGAGTCCATTTTAGTGTATGGCGATCCCGGTGCTGCTAAATTGTAGTGATTAGGATTGTTCCGGTTGATTCAAGAACTGAATGGTTGATGGGAAGTAGCTGTTCTTGAACCTGGTGCTGTGGGGCTTCAGGCTTCTGAACCTCCTGCCTGCTGGTAGCTTTGAGAAGATGGCATGAGCTGGATGGTGGGGGTCTTTGAGACGATAGGATGGGCTGGATGGTGGGGGGTCTTTGAGAAAGGATGGGCTGGATGGCGGGGGTCTTTGAGACGATAGGATGGGCTGGATGGTGGAGGGTCTTTGATACGATAGGAAGGGCTGGATGGTGGAGGGTCTTTGAGACGATAGGAAGGGCTGGATGGTGGGGGTCTTTGAGACGATAGGAAGGGCTGGATGGTGGAGGGTCTTTGAGACGTTAGGATGGGCTGGATGGTGGGGGTCTTTGATACAATAGGAAGGGCTGGATGGTGGGGGTCTTTGAGACGATAGGAAGGGCTGGATGGTGGAGGGTCTTTGAGACATTAGGATGGGCTGGATGGTGGGGGTCTTTGATACAATAGGAAGGGCTGGATGGTGGAGGGTCTTTGAGACGTTAGGATGGGCTGGATGGTGGGGGTCTTTGATACAATAGGAAGGGCTGGATGGTGGGGGTCTTTGAGACGATAGGAAGGGCTGGATGGTGGGGGTCTGATACGATAGGATGGGCTGGATGGTGGGGGTCTTTGATACGATAGGATAGGCTGGATGGTGGGGGTCTTTGAGACGATAGGATGGGCTGGATGGTGGGGGTCTTTGAGACGATAGGATGGGCTGGATGGTGGGGGTCTTTGAGATGATAGGATGGGCTGGATGGTGGGGGTCTTTGAGACGATGGTATGGGCTGGATGGAGGGGGTGTTTGATGATTGACGTTCCCTTCTTGAGGCAGAGCCTCCTGTAGATACACCCGATAGTGGGGAGGGACATGCCCGTGAGGTATTGATCCAAGTCCACTACTCTCTGCAGCTCCTTGCATTCCTGCACTTTTGAATTGCTGTACCAGACCATGATGCAACCAGTCCGAGCACTGTCAATGATCCCTCCCGTCCGTCCAACATCTCTATGACCTCTGTCATCAGGCAGGAGATACCATAGCATTAGAACAAGTAGTGTTACAGCGAGAAACAGCTTCTTCCCCCAGGCCGTGGGATTACCGAACTCCCTGCCGCCACCCTGTCTCATTGCATATGAAGCCCAGTAGTGTTACATTGTTTACTTTTTAGCTTCTGTTGTATATGCACCTTATCATTTGTTAAGTTAAACGTGGTAATATTACTTTATGTGTTGTGTGAGTTACATGTACAGTGTTGTGCACCTTGATCCAGAGGAACATTGTCTTATTTGGCGGTATGCATGTATACAGTTGAGTGACAATAAACCTGAACTTGTGGATTATTTCAACAGTACATCTGTAGAGGTTTGGTGACAAACCGAACCTCCTAAACCTCCATTGCAGATTGGCGGATGTTCACCCCATCCTGAAGTCAGCAATCAGCGCTTTAGTTTTGCTGATGCTGAGTGAGAGGTTGTTATTGTGGCATCACTCACCCGCTAACCTATCTGACTCATCACCTCCTGTGATTTAACACCACAGATACTGGAGCAGAATTAGGCCATTTGGCCCATCACGTCTGCTCCACCATTTCGTCACGGCTGATCCATTTACCTCTCAGCCCCAATCTCCTTCCTTCTCTCTGTATCCCTTCATGCCCTGACCAATCATGAAACTATCAACCTCTGCCATAAATACACCCAATAACTTGGCCTCCACAGACTTTTGTGGCAGCATCTTCCACAGATTCACCACTCTCTGGCTGAAGAAATTTCTCCTCATCTCCATTGTAAAAGGATTCCCCCTCAGTTCTGAGGCTGTACCCCCTGGTCCTAGACTCTCCCACCACAGGAACCATTCTCTCCACATCCACACTACTGAGGCCCTTCAACATTCCATAGGTTTCAATGAGACCTATTCATTCTTCTGAATTGCAGTCAATACAGACCCAGAGCATCAATCAATCCTCATATGGTGACACTTTCATTCCCCGAATCATTCTCGTGAACCTCCTCTGTCAACTCTCTCTCCAATGTCAGCACATCCTGTCTTTCCTTCTTCGGCCAATGGTGATGGGGTTGGAGGATTTGAAGATGGCATTGGACCTGTGCTTAGCCATAGTCGCCTGTATAGAGCGGAGAGAAGGCGGGATGAGCATGCAGCCTTGAGGTGCCCGTGTGGATGGTCAACGAGGAGGATGTGTTGGGTTCCTGGTCTACCAGGATCCAGTTGCAGAGGGATACAGAGGCCCAGGCCTTGAAACTGGATGGTAGGATGGGATGGGAAGATGGTGTTGATCAGCGTGCTGTAATGATGAATGCAGTTCCTCGTCACCCTCGCTCCTGGTGACTGGGGGAAGAATTCTTTTCAGAGTAGTTGAGCGAATATTTTGGGATCTATCTCTGTTATTGATACAACATGGAATATCAGACAAGTTGTGTAACCGGATCCCTCTACCAGGGGTTCCCAGCCTGGGGTCCCTGTGGACCCTTCCATTAAAAAAAGATTGAGAACCCTGACTGAACCAGTTCTGAGGACAGTGAAGAGTCTGCATGCACATCAGTGCAGGTCTTGCCTCACACAACAGCTGAGGAAGAACTATTCCTTCTATGGTATTTATGCCATAAGACGTAGGGGCAAAATTAGGCTTTTTGGCCCATCGAGTCTGCTCCATCATGGCTGATTTTAGCTTCCCGCTCAACCACATTCTCCTGCCTTCTCCCTGTAACCTTTACGCCCCCCCCCCCCCCCATTCAACCTCCACTTTAAATATACCCGATGACTTGGTCCCTGAACTGAATTCCAGGCGTGGACTTCCCTGTGAGGAATGAACTCTCCCCCCCCCCCCCCCCCCCACTATCTCCCCATCCTTACAATACCCGTTAACATGATCTCAGATGGGAAGGACAGCCTCAGTGCTTCCTCACACTGGGGCTGCTTGGGAGGTCATTTCGCTCATCTGTGGCTTCACTCTAATTGGTCATTGATATCTCACCCCAGCGTCAAAGAGTTGGGAACCTGACCAGCCAGGATGTTTGTCCACAGTCCGGTCGAGTAACAAAGACCAGGAACGTGGAAGGAGCAGGCAATTCGGCTGTTCCGTTCATGGGATAGTGACTCATCCCATGTTCCCCTCACCCCCCAAGCACAGTCTCTGCTTCTTTCCACAGATCTATCAATTTCAGCCCTGTAAATCTGGAGCAAACATAGGGAGGTTGGCTCCCTCTGCTGGGTGAGAGAAGAAAATAACGAAGGATTTACACAAAGGAGAAAATCTGCAAACGCTGGAAATCCAAGCCACATGCACACACACACACACACACACACACAACATGCTGAAGGAACTCAGGCAGCATCTGTGGAGAAGAATGCAATCAGGCCGAGACCCTTCAGGGGGACTGAACAGAAAACGATGATGAAAGTGGGGGGGAGGGGAGAGGGAAACACAAAGTGATAGGTGAAACTGGGAGGAGGGAGGGATGAAGTAAGGAGTTGGGATGTTAATTTGTGAAAGAGTTAGAGGGCTGGAGAAAGGAGAGGACAGAAGGCCACGGGAGAAAGAAAAGGGGGAGGGGCACCAGAGGGAGGTGATGGGCAGGTAAGGAGGTAAGGTGGGAGAGGGTAATGGGAATGGGGAATGGTGAAGGAGGGGTTGGGGGGCATTACGAGAAGTTTGAGAAATCAATGTTCATGCCATCAATTTGCAAGCGACATAAACAGAGTATAAGGTGTTGCTCCTCCAAACTGAGTGGGGTCTCATCGCAACAATAGAGGAGGCTGTGGTCTGACATGTCAGAATGGGAATGAGAAGTGGAATTAAAATGGGGGCCACTGGAAGATCCCGAGTCTTCTGATGGACAGAGACTAGGTGCTCGGCAAAATGGTCTGTCAGTCTGCGTTGGGTCTGACCGATATACAGGAGGCCACACCAGGAGCACCGGACAGACACAGCATACGACCCCAACAGACTCACAGGTGAAGTGTCACCTCACCTGGTAGGACAGTTTCGGGCCCTGAATGAGGGAGGAGGTGTAGGAGTTGTTCCGCTTGCCAGGAAGAGGATCTACCCAATCCCATTCCCATTCCGACATCTCGGTCCACGGCCTCCTCTACTGTCGCGACGAGGCCACACTCAGGCTGGAAGAACAACACCTTATATTCCGTCTGGAGCGCCTCCAACCTGATGGCATGAACATCGATTTCTCAAACTCCCAGTGATGCCGACCCCTTCACCATTCCCCTTCCCTTTTTCCCTCCCTAAACACATTACCTTACCTGCCCCCTTTCCGTTCTTCCATGGTCTTCTGTCCTCTCCTATCAGATTCCATTTCTCCAGCCCTGTAACTCTTCCACTAATCAACTTCCCAACTCTTTAACTCCCCCCTCCTCCCCCTTGCAGTTTCACATTCACCTTGTGTTTCAGGTGAGTTGCTGGACGGTGTGGTGTGGTTCTGTGGTTAAATAGGTGAGTTGCTGGACGGTGTGGTGTGGTTCTGTGGTTAAATAGATGAGTTGCTGGACGGTGTGGTGTGGTTCTGTGGTTAAATAGATGAGTTGCTGGACGGTGTGGTGTGGTTCTGTGGTTAAATAGATGAGTTGCTGGACGGTGTGGTGTGGTTCTGTGGTTAAATAGGTGAGATGCTGGACAGTGTGGTGTGGTTCTGTGGTTAAATAGGTGAGATGCTGGACGGTGTGGTGTGGTTCTGTGGTTAAATAGATGAGTTGCTGGATGGTGTGGTGTGGTTCTGTGGTTAAATAGGTGAGATGCTGGACAGTGTGGTGTGGTTCTGTGGTTAAATAGGTGAGATGCTGGACGGTGTGTTGTGGTTCTGTGGTTAAATAGGTGAGTTGCTGGACGGTGTGGTGTGGTTCTGTGGTTAAATAGGTGAGTTGCTGGACAGTGTGGTGTGGTTCTGTGGTTAAATAGATGAGTTGCTGGACAGTGTGGTGTGGTTCTGTGGTAAATAGGTGAGTTGCTGGACGGTGTGGTGTGGTTCTGTGGTTAAATAGATGAGTTGCTGGACGGTGTGGTGTGGTTCTGTGGTTAAATAGATGGGTTGCTGGACGGTGTGGTGTGGTTCTGTGGTTAAATAGGTGAGATGCTGGACAGTGTGGTGTGGTTCCGTGGTTAAATAGATGAGTTGCTGGACAGTGTGGTGTGGTTCTGTGGTTAAATAGATGAGTTGCTGGACGGTGTGGTGTGGTTCTGTGGTTAAATAGGTGAGTTGCTGGACAGTGTGGTGTGGTTCTGTGGTTAAATAGATGAGTTGCTGGACGGTGTGGTGTGGTTCTGTGGTTAAATAGGTGAGATGCTGGACAGTGTGGAGTGGTTCTGTGGTTAAATAGATGAGTTGCTGGACGGTGTGGTGTGGTTCTGTGGTTGAATAGGTGAGTTGCTGGACAGTGTGGTGTGGTTCTGTGGTTAAATAGGTGAGTTGCTGGACGGTGTGGTGTGGTTCTGTGGTTGAATAGGTGAGATGCTGGACAGTGTGGTGTGGTTCTGTGGTTAAATAGGTGAGTTGCTGGACGGTGTGGTGTGGTTCTGTGGTTAAATAGATGAGTTGCTGGACAGTGTGGTGTGGTTCTGTGGTTAAATAGATGAGTTGCTGGACGGTGTGGTGTGGTTCTGTGGTTAAATAGGTAAGATGCTGGACAGTGTGGTGTGGTTCTGTGGTTAAATAGATGAGTTGCTGGACAGTGTGGTGTGGTTCTGTGGTTAAATAGGTGAGATGCTGGACAGTGTGGTGTGGTTCTGTGGTTAAATAGGTGAGTTGCTGGACGGTGTGGTGTGGTTCTGTGGTTAAATAGATGAGTTGCTGGACGGTGTGGTGTGGTTCTGTGGTTAAATAGGTGAGTTGCTGGACGGTGTGGTGTGGTTCTGTGGTTAAATAGATGAGTTGCTGGACAGTGTGGTGTGGTTCTGTGGTTAAATAGATGAGTTGCTGGACGGTGTGGTGTGGTTCTGTGGTTAAATAGGTAAGATGCTGGACAGTGTGGTGTGGTTCTGTGGTTAAATAGATGAGTTGCTGGACAGTGTGGTGTGGTTCTGTGGTTAAATAGATGAGTTGCTGGACGGTGTGGTGTGGTTCTGTGGTTAAATAGGTAAGATGCTGGACAGTGTGGTGTGGTTCTGTGGTTAAATAGATGAGTTGCTGGACAGTGTGGTGTGGTTCTGTGGTTAAATAGGTGAGATGCTGGACAGTGTGGTGTGGTTCTGTGGTTAAATAGGTGAGTTGCTGGACGGTGTGGTGTGGTTCTGTGGTTAAATAGATGAGTTGCTGGACGGTGTGGTGTGGTTCTGTGGTTAAATAGGTGTGATGCTGGACAGTGTGGTGTGGTTCTGTGGTTAAATAGGTGAGATGCTGGACGGTGTGGTGTGGTTCTGTGGTAAATAGGTGAGATGCTGGACGGTGTGGTGTGGTTCTGTGGTTAAATAGGTGAGTTGCTGGACAGTGTGGTGTGGTTCTGTGGTTAAATAGGTGAGATGCTGGACAGTGTGGTGTGGTTCTGTGGTTAAATAGGTGAGTTGCTGGACGGTGTGGTGTGGTTCTGTGGTTAAATAGGGAAGTTGCTGGACAGTGTGGTGTTGTTCTGTGGTTAAATAGATGAGTTGCTGGACAGTGTGGTGTGGTTCTGTGGTTAAATAGGTGAGATGCTGGACAGTGTGGTGTGGTTCTGTGGTTAAATAGATGGGTTGCTGGACAGTGTGGTGTGGTTCTGTGGTTAAATAGGTGAGTTGCTGGACGGTGTGGTGTGGTTCTGTGGTTAAATAGGTGGGTTGCTGGACGGTGTGGTGTGGTTCTGTGGTTAAATAGATGAGTTGCTGGACGGTGTGGTGTGGTTCTGTGGTTAAATAGGTGAGTTGCTGGACAGTGTGGTGTGGTTCTGTGGTTAAATAGGTGAGTTGCTGGACAGTGTGGTGTGGTTCTGTGGTTAAATAGGTGAGTTGCTGGACAGTGTGGTGTGGTTCTGTGGTTAAATAGGTGAGTTGCTGGACGGTGTGGTGTGGTTCTGTGGTTGAATAGGTGAGATGCTGGACGGTGTGGTGTGGTTCTGTGGTAAATAGGTGAGTTGCTGGACGGTGTGGTGTGGTTCTGTGGTTGAATAGGTGAGTTGCTGGATGGTGTGGTGTGGTTCTGTGGTTAAATAGGTGAGATGCTGGACGGTGTGGTGTGGTTCTGTGGTTAAATAGGTGAGTTGCTGGACGGTGTGGTGTGGTTCTGTGGTTGAATAGGTGAGATGCTGGACAGTGTGGTGTGGTTCTGTGGTTAAATAGGTGAGTTGCTGGACGGTGTGGTGTGGTTCTGTGGTTAAATAGATGAGTTGCTGGACAGTGTGGTGTGGTTCTGTGGTTAAATAGATGAGTTGCTGGACGGTGTGGTGTGGTTCTGTGGTTAAATAGGTAAGATGCTGGACAGTGTGGTGTGGTTCTGTGGTTAAATAGATGAGTTGCTGGACAGTGTGGTGTGGTTCTGTGGTTAAATAGGTGAGATGCTGGACGGTGTGGTGTGGTTCTGTGGTTAAATAGGTGAGTTGCTGGACAGTGTGGTGTGGTTCTGTGGTAAATAGGTGAGATGCTGGACGGTGTGGTGTGGTTCTGTGGTTAAATAGGTGAGTTGCTGGACAGTGTGGTGTGGTTCTGTGGTTAAATAGGTGAGATGCTGGACAGTGTGGTGTGGTTCTGTGGTTAAATAGGTGAGTTGCTGGACGGTGTGGTGTGGTTCTGTGGTTAAATAGGGAAGTTGCTGGACAGTGTGGTGTTGTTCTGTGGTTAAATAGATGAGTTGCTGGACAGTGTGGTGTGGTTCTGTGGTTAAATAGGTGAGATGCTGGACAGTGTGGTGTGGTTCTGTGGTTAAATAGATGGGTTGCTGGACAGTGTGGTGTGGTTCTGTGGTTAAATAGGTGAGTTGCTGGACGGTGTGGTGTGGTTCTGTGGTTAAATAGGTGGGTTGCTGGACGGTGTGGTGTGGTTCTGTGGTTAAATAGATGAGTTGCTGGACGGTGTGGTGTGGTTCTGTGGTTAAATAGGTGAGTTGCTGGACAGTGTGGTGTGGTTCTGTGGTTAAATAGGTGAGTTGCTGGACAGTGTGGTGTGGTTCTGTGGTTAAATAGGTGAGTTGCTGGACAGTGTGGTGTGGTTCTGTGGTTAAATAGGTGAGTTGCTGGACGGTGTGGTGTGGTTCTGTGGTTAAATAGGTGAGATGCTGGACAGTGTGGTGTGGTTCTGTGGTTAAATAGGTGAGATGCTGGACGGTGTGGTGTGGTTCTGTGGTTAAATAGATGAGTTGCTGGATGGTGTGGTGTGGTTCTGTGGTTAAATAGGTGAGATGCTGGACAGTGTGGTGTGGTTCTGTGGTTAAATAGGTGAGATGCTGGACGGTGTGTTGTGGTTCTGTGGTTAAATAGGTGAGTTGCTGGACGGTGTGGTGTGGTTCTGTGGTTAAATAGGTGAGTTGCTGGACAGTGTGGTGTGGTTCTGTGGTTAAATAGATGAGTTGCTGGACAGTGTGGTGTGGTTCTGTGGTAAATAGGTGAGTTGCTGGACGGTGTGGTGTGGTTCTGTGGTTAAATAGATGAGTTGCTGGACGGTGTGGTGTGGTTCTGTGGTTAAATAGATGGGTTGCTGGACGGTGTGGTGTGGTTCTGTGGTTAAATAGGTGAGATGCTGGACAGTGTGGTGTGGTTCCGTGGTTAAATAGATGAGTTGCTGGACAGTGTGGTGTGGTTCTGTGGTTAAATAGATGAGTTGCTGGACGGTGTGGTGTGGTTCTGTGGTTAAATAGGTGAGTTGCTGGACAGTGTGGTGTGGTTCTGTGGTTAAATAGATGAGTTGCTGGACGGTGTGGTGTGGTTCTGTGGTTAAATAGGTGAGTTGCTGGACGGTGTGGTGTGGTTCTGTGGTTAAATAGATGGGTTGCTGGACGGTGTGGTGTGGTTCTGTGGTTAAATAGGTGAGATGCTGGACAGTGTGGTGTGGTTCCGTGGTTAAATAGATGAGTTGCTGGACAGTGTGGTGTGGTTCTGTGGTTAAATAGATGAGTTGCTGGACGGTGTGGTGTGGTTCTGTGGTTAAATAGGTGAGTTGCTGGACAGTGTGGTGTGGTTCTGTGGTTAAATAGGTAAGATGCTGGACGGTGTGGTGTGGTTCTGTGGTTAAATAGGTGAGATGCTGGACAGTGTGGAGTGGTTCTGTGGTTAAATAGATGAGTTGCTGGACGGTGTGGTGTGGTTCTGTGGTTGAATAGGTGAGTTGCTGGACAGTGTGGTGTGGTTCTGTGGTTAAATAGGTGAGTTGCTGGACGGTGTGGTGTGGTTCTGTGGTTGAATAGGTGAGATGCTGGACAGTGTGGTGTGGTTCTGTGGTTAAATAGGTGAGTTGCTGGACGGTGTGGTGTGGTTCTGTGGTTAAATAGATGAGTTGCTGGACAGTGTGGTGTGGTTCTGTGGTTAAATAGATGAGTTGCTGGACGGTGTGGTGTGGTTCTGTGGTTAAATAGGTAAGATGCTGGACAGTGTGGTGTGGTTCTGTGGTTAAATAGATGAGTTGCTGGACAGTGTGGTGTGGTTCTGTGGTTAAATAGGTGAGATGCTGGACAGTGTGGTGTGGTTCTGTGGTTAAATAGGTGAGTTGCTGGACGGTGTGGTGTGGTTCTGTGGTTAAATAGATGAGTTGCTGGACGGTGTGGTGTGGTTCTGTGGTTAAATAGGTGAGTTGCTGGACGGTGTGGTGTGGTTCTGTGGTTAAATAGATGAGTTGCTGGACAGTGTGGTGTGGTTCTGTGGTTAAATAGATGAGTTGCTGGACGGTGTGGTGTGGTTCTGTGGTTAAATAGGTAAGATGCTGGACAGTGTGGTGTGGTTCTGTGGTTAAATAGATGAGTTGCTGGACAGTGTGGTGTGGTTCTGTGGTTAAATAGATGAGTTGCTGGACGGTGTGGTGTGGTTCTGTGGTTAAATAGGTAAGATGCTGGACAGTGTGGTGTGGTTCTGTGGTTAAATAGATGAGTTGCTGGACAGTGTGGTGTGGTTCTGTGGTTAAATAGGTGAGATGCTGGACAGTGTGGTGTGGTTCTGTGGTTAAATAGGTGAGTTGCTGGACGGTGTGGTGTGGTTCTGTGGTTAAATAGATGAGTTGCTGGACGGTGTGGTGTGGTTCTGTGGTTAAATAGGTGTGATGCTGGACAGTGTGGTGTGGTTCTGTGGTTAAATAGGTGAGATGCTGGACGGTGTGGTGTGGTTCTGTGGTAAATAGGTGAGATGCTGGACGGTGTGGTGTGGTTCTGTGGTTAAATAGGTGAGTTGCTGGACAGTGTGGTGTGGTTCTGTGGTTAAATAGGTGAGATGCTGGACAGTGTGGTGTGGTTCTGTGGTTAAATAGGTGAGTTGCTGGACGGTGTGGTGTGGTTCTGTGGTTAAATAGGGAAGTTGCTGGACAGTGTGGTGTTGTTCTGTGGTTAAATAGATGAGTTGCTGGACAGTGTGGTGTGGTTCTGTGGTTAAATAGGTGAGATGCTGGACAGTGTGGTGTGGTTCTGTGGTTAAATAGATGGGTTGCTGGACAGTGTGGTGTGGTTCTGTGGTTAAATAGGTGAGTTGCTGGACGGTGTGGTGTGGTTCTGTGGTTAAATAGGTGGGTTGCTGGACGGTGTGGTGTGGTTCTGTGGTTAAATAGATGAGTTGCTGGACGGTGTGGTGTGGTTCTGTGGTTAAATAGGTGAGTTGCTGGACAGTGTGGTGTGGTTCTGTGGTTAAATAGGTGAGTTGCTGGACAGTGTGGTGTGGTTCTGTGGTTAAATAGGTGAGTTGCTGGACAGTGTGGTGTGGTTCTGTGGTTAAATAGGTGAGTTGCTGGACGGTGTGGTGTGGTTCTGTGGTTGAATAGGTGAGATGCTGGACGGTGTGGTGTGGTTCTGTGGTAAATAGGTGAGTTGCTGGACGGTGTGGTGTGGTTCTGTGGTTGAATAGGTGAGTTGCTGGATGGTGTGGTGTGGTTCTGTGGTTAAATAGGTGAGATGCTGGACGGTGTGGTGTGGTTCTGTGGTTAAATAGGTGAGTTGCTGGACGGTGTGGTGTGGTTCTGTGGTTGAATAGGTGAGATGCTGGACAGTGTGGTGTGGTTCTGTGGTTAAATAGGTGAGTTGCTGGACGGTGTGGTGTGGTTCTGTGGTTAAATAGATGAGTTGCTGGACAGTGTGGTGTGGTTCTGTGGTTAAATAGATGAGTTGCTGGACGGTGTGGTGTGGTTCTGTGGTTAAATAGGTAAGATGCTGGACAGTGTGGTGTGGTTCTGTGGTTAAATAGATGAGTTGCTGGACAGTGTGGTGTGGTTCTGTGGTTAAATAGGTGAGATGCTGGACGGTGTGGTGTGGTTCTGTGGTTAAATAGGTGAGTTGCTGGACAGTGTGGTGTGGTTCTGTGGTAAATAGGTGAGATGCTGGACGGTGTGGTGTGGTTCTGTGGTTAAATAGGTGAGTTGCTGGACAGTGTGGTGTGGTTCTGTGGTTAAATAGGTGAGATGCTGGACAGTGTGGTGTGGTTCTGTGGTTAAATAGGTGAGTTGCTGGACGGTGTGGTGTGGTTCTGTGGTTAAATAGGGAAGTTGCTGGACAGTGTGGTGTTGTTCTGTGGTTAAATAGATGAGTTGCTGGACAGTGTGGTGTGGTTCTGTGGTTAAATAGGTGAGATGCTGGACAGTGTGGTGTGGTTCTGTGGTTAAATAGATGGGTTGCTGGACAGTGTGGTGTGGTTCTGTGGTTAAATAGGTGAGTTGCTGGACGGTGTGGTGTGGTTCTGTGGTTAAATAGGTGGGTTGCTGGACGGTGTGGTGTGGTTCTGTGGTTAAATAGATGAGTTGCTGGACGGTGTGGTGTGGTTCTGTGGTTAAATAGGTGAGTTGCTGGACAGTGTGGTGTGGTTCTGTGGTTAAATAGGTGAGTTGCTGGACAGTGTGGTGTGGTTCTGTGGTTAAATAGGTGAGTTGCTGGACAGTGTGGTGTGGTTCTGTGGTTAAATAGGTGAGTTGCTGGACGGTGTGGTGTGGTTCTGTGGTTGAATAGGTGAGATGCTGGACGGTGTGGTGTGGTTCTGTGGTAAATAGGTGAGTTGCTGGACGGTGTGGTGTGGTTCTGTGGTTGAATAGGTGAGTTGCTGGATGGTGTGGTGTGGTTCTGTGGTTAAATAGGTGAGATGTTGGACGGTGTGGTGTGGTTCTGTGGTTAAATAGGTGAGTTGCTGGATGGTGTGGTGTGGTTCTGTGGTTAAATAGGTGAGATGCTGGACGGTGTGGTGTGGTTCTGTGGTTAAATAGGTGAGTTGCTGGACGGTGTGGTGTGGTTCTGTGGTTAAATAGGTGAGATGCTGGACGGTGTGGTGTGGTTCTGTGGTTAAATAGGTGAGATGCTGGACGGTGTGGTGTGGTTCTGTGGTTAAATAGATGAGTTGCTGGACGGTGTGGTGTGGTTCTGTGGTTAAATAGATGGGTTGCTGGACGGTGTGGTGTGGTTCTGTGCTTAAATAGATGAGTTGCTGGACGGTGTGGTGTGGTTCTGTGGTTAAATAGGTGAGTTGCTGGACAGTGTGGTGTGGTTCTGTGGTTAAATAGATGGGTTGCTGGACGGTGTGGTGTGGTTCTGTGGTTAAATAGGTGAGTTGCTGGACGGTGTGGTGTGGTTCTGTGGTTAAGTAGGTGAGTTGCTGGATGGTGTGGTGTGGTTCTGTGGTTAAATAGGTGAGTTGCTGGACGGTGTGGTGTGGTTCTGTGGTTAAATAGGTGAGTTGCTGGACCGTGTGGTGTGGTTCTGTGGTTAAATAGGTGAGTTGCTGGACAGTGTGGTGTGGTTCTGTGGTTAAATAGGTGAGTTGCTGGATGGTGTGGTGTGGTTCAGTGGTTAAATAGATGAGTTGCTGGATGGTGTGGTGTGGTTCTGTGGTTAAGTAGGTGAGTTGCTGGACAGTGTGGTGTGGTTCTGTGGTTAAGTAGGTGAGTTGCTGGACAGTGTGGTGTGGTTCTGTGGTTAAATAGGTGAGTTGCTGGACGGTGTGGTGTGGTTCTGTGGTTAAATAGGTGAGTTGCTGGACGGTGTGGTGTGGTTCTGTGGTTAAGTAGATGAGTTGCTGGACAGTGTGGTGTGGTTCTGTGGTTAAGTAGGTGAGTTGCTGGACGGTGTGGTGTGGTTCTGTGGTTAAATAGGTGAGTTGCTGGACCGTGTGGTGTGGTTCTGTGGTTAAATAGGTGAGTTGCTGGACAGTGTGGTGTGGTTCTGTGGTTAAATAGGTGAGTTGCTGGATGGTGTGGTGTGGTTCTGTGGTTAAATAGGTGAGTTGCTGGACAGTGTGGTGTGGTTCTGTGGTAAATAGATGAGTTGCTGGACAGTGTGGTGTGGTTCTGTGGTTAAGTAGGTGAGTTGCTGGACGGTGTGGTGTGGTTCTGTGGTTAAATAGGTGAGATGCTGGACGGTGTGGTGTGGTTCTGTGGTTAAATAGATGAGTTGCTGGACGGTGTGGTGTGGTTCTGTGGTTAAATAGGTGAGATGCTGGACAGTGTGGTGTGGTTCTGTGGTTAAATAGATGAGTTGCTGGACAGTGTGGTGTGGTTCTGTGGTTAAGTAGGTGAGTTGCTGGACAGTGTGGTGTGGTTCTGTGGTTAAATAGGTGAGTTGCTGGACGGTGTGGTGTGGTTCTGTGGTTAAATAGATGAGTTGCTGGACGGTGTGGTGTGGTTCTGTGGTTAAATAGGTGAGTTGCTGGACGGTGTGGTGTGGTTCTGTGGTTAAATAGGTGAGTTGCTGGACGGTGTGGTGTGGTTCTGTGGTTAAATAGGTGAGTTGCTGGACCGTGTGGTGTGGTTCTGTGGTTAAATAGGTGAGTTGCTGGACAGTGTGGTGTGGTTCTGTGGTTAAATAGGTGAGTTGCTGGATGGTGTGGTGTGGTTCTGTGGTTAAATAGATGAGTTGCTGGACGGTGTGGTGTGGTTCTGTGGTTAAATAGGTGAGTTGCTGGACGGTGTGGTGTGGTTCTGTGGTTAAATAGGTGAGTTGCTGGACGGTGTGGTGTGGTTCTGTGGTTAAATAGGTGAGTTGCTGGACGGTGTGGTGTGGTTCTGTGGTTAAATAGGTGAGTTGCTGGACGGAGTGGTGTGGTTCTGTGGTTAAATAGATGAGTTGCTGGACGGTGTGGTGTGGTTCTGTGGTTAAATAGGTGAGTTGCTGGATGGTGTGGTGTGGTTCTGTGGTTAAATAGGTGAGTTGCTGGACGGTGTGGTGTGGTTCTGTGGTTAAGTAGATGAGTTGCTGGACAGTGTGGTGTGGTTCTGTGGTTAAGTAGGTGAGTTGCTGGACGGTGTGGTGTGGTTCTGTGGTTAAATAGGTGAGTTGCTGGACGGTGTGGTGTGGTTCTGTGGTTAAATAGGTGAGTTGCTGGACGGTGTGGTGTGGTTCTGTGGTTAAGTAGATGAGTTGCTGGACAGTGTGGTGTGGTTCTGTGGTTAAGTAGGTGAGTTGCTGGACGGTGTGGTGTGGTTCTGTGGTTAAATAGGTGAGTTGCTGGACGGTGTGGTGTGGTTCTGTGGTTAAATAGGTGAGTTGCTGGATGGTGTGGTGTGGTTCATGCAATATCTGTTTAAAAAAATAATTTAAATAGAATTGGCATGGCTTGTTGATTTATTTGTAGACTTCTCATCCTGGATCTCATGTCCGTCAGAAGCCTCACTCTTCCCCATCTCTGCCATCGCTCCACCCCACTCTGAAAACAGAATAGTGTGGACTCTTTTCTAGCTGTGAAGTGAATTCAGCAATCTGAGGCACAAAGGGACTTGGGAGTCTTTCTGGAGAATTCCCTGAAGGTTAAATTTGCGGGTTGAGTCAGTGAGGAAGGCAAATGCGAAGTTGGTATTCATTTCTTGAGCACTCAAATAAAAGCAAGGATGTAATGCTGACGTCAGACTGTACCTGGGTATTGTGAGCAGTTTTGGGCCCCTTGTCTAAACTAAGATGTGCTGACATTGGAGAAGGTCCAAAGGAGATTCATGAGAAAGATCACAGAATGAAAGGGTTATTGTATGAGGAGTGTTTGCTGGCTCTGAGCCTGTAGTCACTGGAGTTTAGAAGAATAATAGGAGATCTCATTGAAATGCCTGGACATAGTGGATATGGAAAGCATGTTTCCTATAGTGGGGGAGACTAGGACCAGAGGGACGTCCATTTAGAACAGAGATGAGGGAAAATTGCTGTAGCCTAAGGGTCATGAATTCATTGCAACTGACAACCATGGAGCCACATCATTGAGTCTACTTAAAGTGGAGGTCAATAGGTTCTTGATTACTCAGAATGTTGAAGGTTACAGGAAGAAGGCAGGAGGATGGGGTTTGAGGAGTAATAAATCAGCCATGATGGAATGGCAGAGCAAACTTGATGGGCCAAATGGCCAGATTCTGTTCCTGTATTTTATGGTCTTACAAATCCATAAATTCTGTACTCTCACCATCCTCTGGGTGGAAGAAGTTCCCTCTCAGGTCCTCCTTTAACATTTCACCCTTAACCTATGACCTCTGGTTCTAGTCTCACCCAACTTTAGAGGAAAATCGCTGTCTATACCCCTCATAGTTTTGTATACCTCCATCAAATCTCACCTCATTCTCTTATGCTCCGGGCATAAAAACCTAACCTATTCAATCTTGCCCTATAACTCAGGTCCTCAAGTCCCAGTAACATTTCTCAGTATTCTTTCAGGCTTGGTTACGTCTCTCCTGTAAACTAGTGACCAAAACTGCACACAACACTCCAAATTAGGCCTCACCAACGTCTCATACAACTTCAAATTAACATCCCATCTCCTGTACTCAATAATTTGATTTATGAAGGCCAGTGTGTCAAAAGCATTCTTTTTGACCCTATCTACCTGTGATACCACTAACGATGAATCATGGGCCTGTATTCCCAGATCCCTTTGTTCTGCACACTGCAATGTTTGTCTTTGGACTGTGGGAGAAAACCGGAGCAACCAGAGGAAATCCATACAGTCACAGGGAGAATGTACAAACTCCTTACAGACAGTGGCGGGAATTGAAGATTGAACCTGGGTCACAGACACTGTAAAGCAAAATGCTAACTGTTATGAATTGTACCCCAGTCACAGACACTGCAGAGCAACATGCTAACTGTTATGAATTGTACCCCAGTCACAGACACTGCAGAGCAACATGCTAACTGTTATGAATTGTACCCAGTCACAGACACTGTAAAGCAACATGCTAACTGTTATGAATTGTACCCCAGTCACAGACACTGCAGAGCAACATGCTAACTGTTATGAATTGTACCCCAGTCACAGACACTGCAGAGCAACATGCTAACTGTTATGAATTGTACCCCAGTCACAGACACTGTAAAGCAACATGCTAACTGTTATGAATTGTACCCCAGTCACAGACACTGCAGAACAACATGCTAACTGTTATGAATTGTACCCCAGTCACAGACACTGTAAAGCAACATGCTAACTGTTATGAATTGTACCCCAGTCACAGACACTGCAGAGCAACATGCTAACTGTTATGAATTGTACCCCAGTCACAGACACTGTAAAGCAACATGCTAACTGTTATGAATTGTACCCCAGTCACAGACACTGCAGAGCAACATGCTAACTGTTATGAATTGTACCCCAGTCACAGACACTGTAAAGCAACATGCTAACTGTTATGAATTGTACCCCAGTCACAGACACTGCAGAACAACATGCTAACTGTTATGAATTGTACCCCAGTCACAGACACTGTAAAGCAACATGCTAACTGTTATGAATTGTACCCCAGTCACAGACACGGTAAAGCAACATGCTAACTGTTATGAATTGTACCCCAGTCACAGACACTGTAAAGCAACATGCTAACTGTTATGAATTGTACCCCAGTCACAGACACTGTAAAGCAACATGCTAACTGTTATGAATTGTACCCCAGTCTCAGTCACTGTAAAGCAACATGCTAACTGTTATGAATTGTACCCCAGTCACAGACACTGCAGAGCAACATGCTAACTGTTATGAATTGTACCCCAGTCACAGACACTGTAAAGCAACATGCTAACTGTTATGAATTGTACCCCAGTCACAGACACTGCAGAGCAACATGCTAACTGTTATGAATTGTACCCCAGTCACAGACACTGTAAAGCAACATGCTAACTGTTATGAATTGTACCCCAGCCACAGACACTGTAAAGCAACATGCTAACTGTTATGAATTGTACCCCAGTCACAGGCACTGTAAAGCAACATGCTGTTATGAATTGTACCCCAGTCACAGACACTGTAAAGCAACATGCTAACTGTTATGAATTGTACCCCAGTCACAGACACTGTAAAGCAACATGCTAACTGTTATGAATTGTACCCCAGTCACAGACACTGCAGAGCAACATGCTAACTGTTATGAATTGTACCCCAGTCACAGACACTGTAAAGAAACATGCTAACTGTTATGAATTGTACCCCAGTCACAGACACTGCAGAGCAACATGCTACCTGTTATGAATTGTACCCCAGTCACAGACACTGCAGAGCAACATGCTAACTGTTATGAATTGTACCCCAGTCACAGACACTGCAGAGCAACATGCTAACTGTTATGAATTGTACCCCAGTCACAGACACTATAAAGCAACATGCTAACTGTTATGAATTGTGTCCCAGTCACAGACACTGTAAAGCAACATGCTAACTGTTATGAATTGTACCCCAGTCACAGACACTGTAAAGCAACATGCTAACTGTTATGAATTGTACCCCAGCCACAGACACTGTAAAGCAACATGCTAACTGTTATGAATTGTACCCCAGTCACAGACACTGTAAAGCAACATGCTAACTGTTATGAATTGTACCCCAGTCACAGACACTGTAAAGCAACATGCTAACTGTTATGAATTGTACCCCAGTCACAGACACTGTAAAGCAACATGCTAACTGTTATGAATTGTACCCCAGTCACAGACACTGTAAAGCAACATGCTAACTGTTATGAATTGTACCCCAGTCTCAGACACTGTAAAGCAACATGCTAACTGTTATGAATTGTACCCCAGTCACAGACACTGTAAAGCAACATGCTAACTGGTATGAATTGTACCCCAGTCACAGACACTGTAAAGCAACATGCTAACTGTTATGAATTGTACCCCAGTTTCAGACACTGTAAAGCAACATGCTAACTGTTATGAATTGTACCCCAGTCACAGACACTGCAGAGCAACATGCTGTTATGAATTGTACCCCAGTCACAGACACTGCAGAACAACATGCTAACTGTTATGAATTGTACCCCAGTCACAGACACTGTAAAGCAACATGCTGTTATGAATTGTACCCCAGTCACAGACACTGTAAAGCAACATGCTAACTGTTATGAATTGTACCCCAGTCACAGACACTGCAGAGCAACATGCTAACTGTTATGAATTGTACTCCAGTCACAGACACTGTAAAGCAACATGCTAACTGTTATGAATTGTACCCCAGTTACAGACACAGCAGAGCAACCATTGACCTCCCATTGGGTAGGAGGTTCAGGAGCCTCAGGATCCACACCACCAGGTTCAGGAACAATTATCACTCTTCAACTACCAGTGGATAACTTCACTCACCGTCCCTCTGAAATGATTCCACAACCTAAAGACTCACTTTCAAGGACTCCACAACTCATGTTCTCAGTATTATTTAGAAACATAGAAAACCTACAGCACAATACAGGCCCTTCGGCCCACAAAGTTGTGCTGAATAGATCCCTACCTTAGAAATTACTAGGCTTACCTATAGCCCTCTATTTTTCTAAGCTTCATGTACCTATCCAAAAGCCCTTTAAAAGACCCTATCATTTCCGCCACCACCACCATTGCCGACAGCCCATTCCACACACTCACCACTCTGAGTAAAAAACTTACCCCTGACATCTCCCCTGTACCTAGTCCCCAGCACCTTAAACCTGTGTCCTCTTGCGGCAACCATTTCAGCCCTGGAAAAGCGCCTCTGATTATCCACACGATCAATGTCTCTCATCATCTTGTACACCTCTGTCAGGTCACCTCTCATCCTCCGTCACTCCAAGGAACAAAGGCCGAGTTCACTCAACCGACTCTCGTAAGGCATGCTCCCCAATCCAGGCAACATCCTTGTAAATCTCCTCTGCACCCTTTCTATGGCTTCCACATCCTTCCTGTAGTGAGGAGACCAGAACTGAGCACAGTACTCCAAGTGGGGTCTGACCAGGGTCCTATATAGATGCAACATTACCTCTTGGCTCCTAAATTCAATTCCATGATTGATGAAGGCCAATACACCGTACGCCTTCTTAACCACAGAGTCAACCTGCGCAGCTGCTTTGAGTGTCCTATGGACTCGGACCCCAAGATCCCTCTGATCCTCCATACTGCCAAGTGTCTTACCATTAATACTATATTCTGCCATCATATTTGACCTACCAAAATGAACCACCTCACACTTTTCTGGGTTGAACTCCACCTGCCATTTCTCAGCCCAGTTTTGCATCCTATCAATGTCCTGCTGTAACCTCTGACAGCCATCCACACTATCCACAACACCTCCAAAATATTATTTATTTACACAGTTTGGCATTTTTTGCACATCAGTTGTTTGTAAGTCTTTGTGCGTAGTTTTTCATAAATTCTATTGCAATTTCTTTATTTTCCTGTCAGTACCCACAAGAAAATGACTCTGAAAGAAGTGTTTGTAATCCCACTGCTGCCTGTAAGGAATTTGTACGTTCTCCATTCCCCACGTGACCACACGAGTTTCCTCCAGGTGCTCTGGTTTCCTACCACTGTCCAAAGACGTACCATTCGGTAAGTTAATTGGTCATTGTAAATTGTCCCATAATCGGGCTCAAATTAAATCAGGGGATCACTGGGTGTAAATGTAAAAACATAAGAAATAAGAGCAGGAGTAGGCCATTTGGCCCATCAAGCCTGCCCCACCATTCAATAAGATCATGGCTGATCTGTCCATAAACTCAGCTCCATCTACCTGTCTTTTCCCTATAATCCTTAATTCCCCTACTATGTAAAAATCTATCTAACTGTATCGTAAATATATTTAGTGAAAAAGCCTCAACTGTTTCCCTGGGCAGAGAATTCCACAGATTCACCACTCTCTGGGAAAAACAGTTTCTCCTCATCTCTGTCCTAAATCTTCTCCCCTGAATCTTGAGGCAATGTCCCCTAGTTCTAGTCTCATCTACCAATGGAAACAACTTTCCTACTTCTATCTTATCTATCCCTTTCAAAATTGTGTATGTTTCATAGAACATAGAATAGTACAGCACAGTACAGGCCCTTTGGCCCACAATGTTGTGCTGACCCTTAAACCCTGCCTCCCATATAACCCCCCACCTTAAATTCCTCTATATACCTGTCTAGTAGTCTCTTAAACTTCACTAGTGTGTCTGCCTCCACCACTGACTCAGGCAGTGCATTCCACACCAACCACTCTCTGAGTGAAAAACCTTCCTCTAATATCCCCCTTGAACTTCCCACCCCTTACCTTAAAGCCATGCCCTCTTGTACTGAGCAGTGGTGCCCTGGGGAAGAGGTGCTGGCTGTTCACACTGTCTATTCCTCTTAATATCTTGTACACCTCTATCATGTCTCCTCTCATCCTCCTTCTTTCCAGAGAGTAAAGCCCTCGCTCCCTTCATCTCTGATCATAATGCACACTCTCTAAACCAGGCAGCATCCTGGTAAATCTCCTCTGTACCCTTTCCAATGCTTCCACATCCTTCCTATAGTGAGGCGACCAGAATTGGGCACAGTACTCCAAGTGTGGCCTAACCAGAGTTTTATAGAGCTGCATCATTACCCTGCGACTCTTAAACTCTACCCCTCGACTTATGAAAGCTAACACTCCATAAGCTTACTTAACTACTGTCTACCTGTGAGGCAACTTTCAGGGATCTGTGGACATGTACCCCCAGATCCCTCTGCTCCTCCACGCTCCCAAGTATCCTGCCATTTACTTTGTACTCTGCCTTGGAGTTTGTCCTTCCAAAGTGTACCACCTCACACTTCTCCAGGTTGAACTCCATCTGCCACTTCTCAGCCCACTTCTGCATCCTATCAATGTCTCTCTGCAATCTTCGACAATCCTCTACACTATCCACAACACCACACCAACCTTTGTGTCGTCTGCAAACTTGCCAACCCACCCTTCTACCCCCAAATCCAGGTCGTTAATAAAAATCACGAAAAGTAGAGGACCCAGAACCAATCCTTGTGGGACACCACTAGTCACAACCCTCCAATCTGAATGTACTCCCTCCACCATGACCCTCTGCCTTCTGCAGGCAAACCAATTCTGAATCCACCTGGCCAAACTTCCCTGGATCCCATGCCTTCTGACTTTCTGAATAAGCCTACCGTGTGGAACCTTGTCAAATGCCTTACTAAAATCCATGTAGATCACATCCACTGCAGTACCCTCATCTATATGCCTGATCATCTCCTCAAAGAACTCTATCAGGCTTGTTAGACATGATCTGCTCTTCACAAAGCCATGCTGACTGTCCCCGATCAGACCATGATTCTCTAAATGCCTATAGATTCTATCTCTAAGAATCTTTTCCAACAGCTTTTCCACCACAGACATATAAGATATAAGATGTAAGGGGCTCACATATAAGATCCCCTCTCATTCTTCTGAATTCCAGAGAGTATAGTCCCAGGCAACTCAATCTCTCCTCATAGGTTAACCCCTTCATCCCTGGAATCAACCTGGTGAACCTCCTCTGCACTGCCTCCAAAGCCAGTATACCCTTCCTCAAATATGACCAGAACTGCACACAGTACTCCAGGTGTGGCCTCACCAGTACCCTGTATACTTGCAGCATGACCTCCCTGATCTTGAATTCAATCCCTCTAGCAATGAACGCCAGCATTCCATTTGCCTTCTTAATAACCTGTTGTACCTGCAAGCCAACTTTTTGCAATTCATGAACAAGCACTCCCAAGTTCCTCTGCACAACAGCATGTTGCAATCTTTCACCATTTAAATAATAATCTGCTTTTCTATTATTCCTTCCAAAGTGGATAATCTCGCATTTACCAACATGGTATTCCATCTGCTAGACCTTGGCCCACTCACTTAACCTATCTATATCCCTCTGCAGACTCTACATCCTCTGTACAATTTGCTTTTCCACTCAGTTTAGTGTCATTAGCAAATTTTGCTACCAGCAGCTCAAAGGGACAGAAGGGCCTATTCTGTGCTGTATCTCAATCAAAGCAGTACATGGGAACAAACAAGAGGAAGTCTGCAGATGCTGGAAATCCAAGCAACATGCACAAAATGCTGGAGGATCTCAGCAGGCCAGGCAGTATCTATAGAACCAGAATCAGGTTTATTATCACCGGCACGTGATGTGAAATTTGTTAACTTAGCAGCAGCAGTTCAATGCAATACACAATCTAGCAGAGAGAAAAAATAATAATTTTGGTTATCATTCTGTTGGTCTGAAAGGTCCATAAGAAAACTATGAGCAGAATTAGGCATTTTCATCATGGCTGATCCAATTTCCCTCTCAGCCTCAGTCTGCTGCCTTCTGCCCGTAACCCTTCATGCCTCGACTAATTAAGAACCTATCAATCTCTTCCTTAAATACACCCAATGACTTTAGCCACCTGTGGTGACAAATTCCACACATTCACCACTCTCTGGTTAAAGAAATTCCTCCTCATCTCCGTTCTACATAGACGTCCCTCTATTCTGAGGCTGTGCCCTCCATTCCTAGACTCTCCCACTATAGGAAACATCCTCCCCACATCCACTGTATCGAGGCCTTTCAACATTTCAATGAGATCCCCCCTCTCATTCTTCTGATTTCCAGTGAGTACAGACCCACAGCCATCAATCTGTTTTCATATGGTAACCCTTTCATTTCCAAAATCATTCTCACAAACCTCCTCTGAACTCTCTCCGATGTCAGCACATCCTTTCTTTAAAAAATGGGCCCAATACCTCCAAGTGAGGTCTTCCCATGCCTTATAAAACCCTGCATGCATTTATAGACTAGTTATCTTGAAATGAATGCGAACATTGCATTTGTCTTCCTCACCACAAACTCAATCTGCACATTAAACTTCTGGGAATCTTATACATGAACTCCCAAGCCCCTTTGCACCTCTGACTTTTGAACTTTCTCTCCATTGAGAAAATAGTCTACTCTTTTATTTCTTCTACCAAAGTGCATAACCGTACACGTCCCAACTCTGTATTCCACCTGCCATTTCTTTGCCGATTCTCCTAATCTGTATAAGTCCTTCTATAACCTCTCTACTTCCTCAAATCAACCTCCCCCTCCACCTATCTTCATATTGTCCACAAACTTGGCCACAAAGCCAATAATTCCATCACACAAATCGTTGACATACTGTGTACCGACATACCGACACAGACCACAAGTCCCCAGCAGCCAACCAGAGAACATTACAGCACAGAAACAGCCTTTCGGCCCTTCTTGGCTGTGCCAAACCATTTTTCTGCCTAGTTCCACTGACCTGCACCTGGCCCATATCCCTTCAAACCCCTCTCATCCATGTACCTGTCTAAGTTTCTCTTAAATGTTAAAAGTGAGCCGGCATTCACCACTTCATCTGGCAGCACATTTCACAAACCAGAAAACTTTTTGCCTCCTGCCAATTAGCCACTGCTTTATCCATGCTAGTATCTTTCCTGTAATACCACAAGCTCTTAACTTGTTAAACCATCTCATGTATGGCACCTTGTTAAAGGCCTTCTGAAAATCCAAGTACACAACATACATCGATTCTCCTTTGTCTAACCTGCTTTTTATTTCTTAAAAGAATTCCAACAGGCACGATTTTCCCTTGAGGAAAACATGCTGACTTCGGCCTATTATATCACATGCCTCCAAGTCCCCAAAACCATGTCCTTAACAATCAACTCAAATACTTTCCCAACCACTGAAGTCAGACTAACTGGCCCACTATTTCCTTTCTTCTGCCTCTTTCCCTTCTTAAAGAATGGAGAGACATTTGCAATTTTCTAGTCCCCTAAAATCATGCCAGAATCTATTGATTCTTCAAAGATCATTCCTAATGGCTTCACAATTTCTACAGCCACCTCTTTCAGAACACTGGGGTGTAGACTATTTGGTGCAGGTGACTGTTTACCTTCAGACCTTTCAGTTTCCTAAGCATCCTCTCCCTAGCACTCGCCTCTTGAACTCCTGTCACACTGCTAGTGTCCCCACAGTGAAGACTGATGCAAAATTCAAACCTATTCAGTTCACTCCCCATTACGACCTCTCATCCATGTGTCTACCTAAGAGGCTCATAAATGTCTCTAATGCGGGGTTTCTCAACCAGGGTTCTGCGAGAGATCCTGATTAAAATAGAACTTCTTTTGAACTTCAAGCAACACACAATGCTAGTACTCGCAGTAGCAGGCAGTGACCGAGCAACCCCATTAGCAATCTTGTAGAGGTCTCTCAGCAAATTATAGCAGTACGCAACAGGACTGTGTTTATTTGTTGAGTCCATAGGGATAGGGCAGGCTACTGATAATTGGTGAGCATTGTATTGCAAAGGGGAGGATGGTAGGCTGATAATAGGTAAACACTGTATTGCACAGAGGGTGGACAGTAGGCTGTTAATTGGTGAGTGCTGTATTGCACAGAGGGTGGACAGTAGGCTGATGATTGGTGAGCACTGTATTGCACAGAGGATGGACAGTAGGCTGATGACTGGTGAGTGCTGTATTGCACAGAGGGTGGACAGTAGGCTGATAATTGGTGAGCACTGTATTGCACAGAGGGTGGACAGTAGGCTGATGACTGGTGAGCACTGTATTGCACAGAGGGTGGACAGTAGGCTGATAATTGGTGAGCACTGTATTGCACAGAGGGTGGACGGTAGGCTGATAATTGGTGAGCACTGTATTGCACAGAGGGTGGACAGTAGGCTGATAATTGGTGAGCACTGTATTGCACAGAGGGAGGATGGTAGGCTGATGATTGGTGAGCACTGTATTGCACAGAGGGTGGACAGTAGGCTGATAATTGGTGAGCACTGTATTGCACAGAGGGTGGACAGTAGGTTGATGATTGGTGAGCACTGTATTGCACAGAGGGTGGACAGTAGGCTGATAATTGGTGAGCACTGTATTGCACAGAGGGAGGATGGTAGGCTGATGATTGGTGAGCACTGTATTGCACAGAGGGTGGACAGTAGGCTGATAATTGGTGAGCACTGTATTGCACAGAGGGTGGACAGTAGGTTGATGATTGGTGAGCACTGTATTGCACAGAGGGTGGACGGTAGGCTGATAATTGGTGAGCACTGTATTGTACAGAGGGTGGACAGTAGGCTGATGATTGGTGAGCACTGTATTGCACAGAGGGTGGACGGTAGGCTGATAATTGGTGAGCACTGTATTGCACAGAGGGTGGACAGTAGGCTGATAATTGGTGAGCACTGTATTGCACAGAGGGTGGACAGTAGGCTGATAATTGGTGAGCACTGTATTGCACAGAGGGTGGACAGTAGGCTGATAATTGGTGAGCACTGTATTGCACAGAGGGTGGACAGTAGGCTGATAATTGGTGAGCACTGTATTGCACAGAGGGTGGACAGTAGGCTGATAATTGGTGAGCACTGTATTGCACAGAGGGTGGACAGTAGGCTGATGATTGGTGAGCACTGTATTGCAAAGGGGAGGATAGGCTGATAATGTGCAGAAGTTCACTGATGACACGGCCATAGTGGGGTGTGTCAGGAATGGTCAGGAGGAAGAGTATAGGAAACTGATACAGGACTTTGTGATATGGTGCACCTCAAACTACCTGCGTCTCAATATCACCAAGACCAAGGAGATGGTGGTGGACTTTAGGAGACCTAGGCCTCATATGGAGCCAGTGATCATTAATGGAGAATGTGTGGAGCAGGTTAAGACATACAAGTATCTGTGAGTGCAGTTAGACGAGAAGCTAGACTGGACTGCCAACACAGATGCCCTGTGCAGGAAAGCACAGAGTCGACTGTACTTCCTCAGAAGGCTGGCGTCATTCAATGTTTGTAGTGAGATGCTGAAGATGTTCTATCAGTCAGTTGTGGAGAGCGCCCTCTTCTTTGTGGTGGCGTGCTGGGGAGGCAGCATTAAGAAGAGGGACGCCTCACGTCTTAATAAGCTGGTAAGGAAGGCGGGCTCTGTCATGGGCACAGAACTGGAGAGTATGACATCGGTGGCAGAGCGGAGGGCGCTGAGTAGGCTACGGTCAATCATGGAAAACCCTGAACATCCTCTGCACAGCACCATCCAGAGACAGAGAAGCAGCTTCAGCGGCAGGTTGCTGTCAATGCAATACTCCTCAGTCAGGATGAAGAGATCATTACTGCCCAACGCCATTCGGCTCTACAATTCAACCACCAGGGGCATGACATGTTAAAGTGCTGTGGTTAGGACTGAGCTTAAGTTACCACTCAATGCACTTTAGTAAACTATTTAAGAACTTTTTAAAAGCTATTTATTAATGCTTTTTTGGGAGGGTGATTTTAGATGCATATCATATTTATACTGAGTTAAATACTGTATGTAATTAGTTTTGTTGCAATAAGTGTATGGGACACTGGAAAATGAATTTCCCCTTGGGGATGAATAAAGTATCTATCAATCTACCTACCTATCTATCCATCTATCTATCTATCTATCTATCTATCTATCTATCTATCTATCTATCTATCTATCTAATTGGTGAGCACTGTATTGCACAGAGGGTGGACGGTAGGCTGATAATTGGTGAGCACTGTATTGCACAGAGGGTGGACGGTAGGCTGATAACTGGTGAGCACTGTATTGCAAAGGGGAGGATGGTAGGCTGACAATTGGTGAGCACTGTATTGCACAGAGGGTGGACGGTAGGCTAATAATTGGTGAGCACTGTATTGCAAAGGGGAGGATGGTAGGCTGATAACTGGTGAGCACTGTATTGCAAAGGGGAGGATGGTAGGCTGACAATTGGTGAGCACTGTATTGCACAGAGGGTGGACGGTAGGCTGATAATTGGTGAGCACTGTATTGCACAGAGGGTGGACGGTAGGCTGGTAATTGGTGAGCACTGTATTGCACAGAGGGTGGACGGTAGGCTGATAATTGGTGAGCACTGTATTGCACAGAGGGTGGACAGTAGGCTGATAACTGGTGAGCACTGTATTGCAAAGGGGAGGACGGTAGGCTGATAATTGGTGAGCACTGTATTGCACAGAGGGTGGACGGTAGGCTGATAATTGGTGAGCACTGTATTGCACAGAGGGTGGACAGTAGGCTGATAATTGGTGAGCGCTGTATTGCACAGAGGGTGGATGGTAGGCTGATAATTGGTGAGCACTGTATTGCACAGAGGGTGGACGGTAGGCTGGTAATTGGTGAGCACTGTATTGCACAGAGGGTGGACAGTAGGCTGATAATTGGTGAGCACTGTATTGCACAGAGGGTGGACGGTAGGCTGATAATTGGTGAGCACTGTATTGCGCAGAGGGAGGATGGTAGGCTGATAATTGGTGAGCACTGTATTGCACAGAGGGTGGACGGTAGGCTGATAATTGGTGAGCACTGTATTGCACAGAGGGTGGACGGTAGGCTGATAATTGGTGAGCACTGTATTGCACAGAGGGTGGACGGTAGGCTGATAATTGGTGAGCACTGTATTGCACAGAGGGTGGACGGTAGGCTGATAATTGGTGAGCACTGTATTGCACAGAGGGAGGATGGTAGGCTGATAATTGGTGAGCACTGTATTGCACAGAGGGTGGACAGTAGGCTGATAATTGGTGAGCACTGTATTGCACAGAGGATGGACAGTAGGCTGATAATTGGTGAGCACTGTATTGCACAGAGGGTGGACAGTAGGCTGATAATTGGTGAGCACTGTATTGCACAGAGGATGGACAGTAGGCTGATGATTGGTGAGCACTGTATTGCACAGAGGATGGACAGTAGGCTGATAATTGGTGAGCACTGTATTGCACAGAGGGTGGACGGTAGGCTGATAATTGGTGAGCACTGTATTGCAAAGGGGAGGATGGTAAGCTGATAATAGGTAAACACTGTATTGCACAGAGGATGGACAGTAGGCTGATGATTGGTGAACACTGTATTGCACAGAGGGTGGACAGTAGGCTGATAATTGGTGAGCACTGTATTGCACAGAGGGTGGATGGTAGGCTGATGATTGGTGAGCACTGTATTGCACAGAGGGTGGACGGTAGGCTGATGACTGGTGAGTGCTGTATTGCACAGAGGGTGGACAGTAGGCTGATGATTGGTGAGCACTGTATTGCACAGAGGGTGGACAGTAGGCTGATAATTGGTGAGCACTGTATTGCACAGAGGATGGACAGTAGGCTGATAATTGGTGAGCACTGTATTGCACAGAGGGAGGATGGTAGGCTGATAATTGGTGAGCACTGTATTGCACAGAGGGTGGATGGTAGGCTGATAATTGGTGAGCACTGTATTGCACAGAGGGAGGATGGTAGGCTGATAATTGGTGAGCACTGTATTGCACAGACGGTGGACGGTAGACTGATAATTGGTGAGCACTGTATTGCAAAGGGGAGGACGGTAGGCTGATAATTGGTGAGCACTGTATTGCACAGAGGGTGGACGGTAGACTGATAATTGGTGAGCACTGTATTGCAAAGTGGAGGACGGTAGGCTGATAATTGGTGAGCACTCTATTGCACAGAGGGTGGACGGTAGGATGATAACTGGTGAGCACTGTATTGCAAAGGGGAGGACGGTAGGCTGATAATTGGTGAGCACTGTATTGCACAGAGGGTGGACGGTAGGCTGATAATTGGTGAGCACTGTATTGCACAGAGGGTGGACAGTAGGCTGGTAATTGGTGAGCACTGTATTGCACAGAGGGTGGACAGTAGGCTGATAATTGGTGAGCACTGTATTGCACAGAGGCTGGATGGTAGGCTGATAATTGGTGAGCACTGTATTGCGCAGAGGGAGGACGGTAGGCTGATAATTGGTGAGCACTGTATTGCACAGAGGGTGGACGGTAGGCTGATAATTGGTGAGCACTGTATTGCACAGAGGGTGGACGGTAGGCTGATAATTGGTGAGCACTGTATTGCACAGAGGGTGGACGGTAGGCTGATAATTGGTGAGCACTGTATTGCACAGAGGGAGGATGGTAGGCTGATAATTGGTGAGCACTGTATTGCACAGAGGGTGGACAGTAGGCTGATGATTGGTGAGCACTGTATTGCACAGAGGGTGGACAGTATGCTGATAATTGGTGAGCACTGTATTGCACAGAGGATGGACAGTAGGCTGATAATTGGTGAGCACTGTATTGCACAGAGGATGGACAGTAGGCTGATAATTGGTGAGCACTGTATTGCACAGAGGATGGACAGTAGGCTGATAATTGGTGAGCACTGTATTGCACAGAGGGTGGACGGTAGGCTGATGATTGGTGAGCACTGTATTGCAAAGGGGAGGATGGTAGGCTGATAATAGGTAAACACTGTATTGCACAGAGGATGGACAGTAGGCTGATGATTGGTGAACACTGTATTGCACAGAGGGTGGACAGTAGGCTGATAATTGGTGAGCACTGTATTGCACAGAGGGTGGACAGTAGGCTGATAATTGGTGAGCACTGTATTGCACAGAGGGAGGATGGTAGGCTGATAATTGGTGAGCACTGTATTGCACAGAGGGTGGATGGTAGACTGATAATTGGTGAGCACTGTATTGCAAAGGGGAGGACGGTAGGCTGATAATTGGTGAGCACTGTATTGCAAAGGGGAGGATGGTAGGCTGATAATAGGTAAACACTGTATTGCACAGAGGATGGACAGTAGGCTGATGATTGGTGAACACTGTATTGCACAGAGGGTGGACAGTAGGCTGATAATTGGTGAGCACTGTATTGCACAGAGGGTGGACAGTAGGCTGATAATTGGTGAGCACTGTATTGCACAGAGGGAGGATGGTAGGCTGATAATTGGTGAGCACTGTATTGCACAGAGGGTGGATGGTAGACTGATAATTGGTGAGCACTGTATTGCAAAGGGGAGGACGGTAGGCTGATAATTGGTGAGCACTGTATTGCACAGAGGGTGGACGGTAGGCTGATAACTGGTGAGCACTGTATTGCAAAGGGGAGGACGGTAGGCTGATAATTGGTGAGTACTGTATTGCACAGAGGGTGGACGGTAGGCTGATAATTGGTGAGCACTGTATTGCACAGAGGGTGGACAGTAGGCTGATAATTGGTGAGCACTGTATTGCACAGAGGGTGGACGGTAGGCTGATAATTGGTGAGCACTGTATTGCACAGAGGGTGGACAGTAGGCTGATGATTGGGGAGCACTGTATTGCAAAGGGGAGGATAGGCTGATAATGTGCAGAAGTTCACTGATGACACGGCCATAGTGTGGTGTGTCAGGAATGGTCAGGAGGAAGAGTATAGGAAACTGATACAGGACTTTGTGATATGGTGCACCTCAAACTACCTGCGTCTCAATATCACCAAGACCAAGGAGATGGTGGTGGACTTTAGGAGACCTAGGCCTCATATGGAGCCAGTGATCATTAATGGAGAATGTTTGGTGCAGGTTAAGACATACAAGTATCTGGGAGTGCAGTTAGACGAGAAGCTAGACTGGACTGCCAACACAGATGCCCTGTGCAGGAAAGCACAAAGTCGACTGTACTTCCTCAGAAGGCTGGTGTCATTCAATGTTTGTAGTGAGATGCTGAAGATGTTCTATCAGTCAGTTGTGAAGATCGCCCTCTTCTTTGTGGTGGCGTGCTGGGGAGGCAGCATTAAGAAGAGGGACGCCTCACGTCTTAATAAGCTGGTAAGGAAGGCGGGCTCTGTCATGGGCACAGAACTGGAGAGTATGACATCGGTGGCAGAGCGGAGGGCGCTGAGTAGGCTACGGTCAATCATGGAAAACCCTGAACATCCTCTGCACAGCACCATCCAGAGACAGAGAAGCAGCTTCAGCGGCAGGTTGCTGTCAATGCAATGCTCCTCAGACAGGGTGAAGAGATCATTACTCCCCAACGCCATTCGGCTCTACAATTCAACCACCAGGGGCATGACATGTTAAAGTGCTGGGGTTAGGACTGAGCTTAAGTTACCACTCAATGCACTTTAGTAAACTATTTAAGAACTTTTTAAAAGCTATTTATTAATGCTTTTATGGGAGGGTGATTTTAGATGCATATCATATTTATACTGAGTTAAATACTGTATGTAATTAGTTTTGTTGCAATAAGTGTATGGGACACTGGAAAATGAATTTCCCCTTGGGGATGAATAAAGTATCTATCAATCTACCTACCTATCTATCCATCTATCTATCTATCTATCTATCTATCTATCTATCTATCTATCTATCTATCTATCTAATTGGTGAGCACTGTATTGCACAGAGGGTGGACGGTAGGCTGATAATTGGTGAGCACTGTATTGCACAGAGGGTGGACGGTAGACTGATAACTGGTGAGCACTGTATTGCAAAGGGGAGGATGGTAGGCTGACAATTGGTGAGCACTGTATTGCACAGAGGGTGGACGGTAGGCTGATAATTGGTGAGCACTGTATTGCAAAGGGGAGGATGGTAGGCTGATAACTGGTGAGCACTGTATTGCAAAGGGGAGGATGGTAGGCTGACAATTGGTGAGCACTGTATTGCACAGAGGGTGGACGGTAGGCTGATAATTGGTGAGCACTGTATTGCACAGAGGGTGGACGGTAGGCTGGTAATTGGTGAGCACTGCATTGCACAGAGGGTGGACGGTAGGCTGATAATTGGTGAGCACTGTATTGCACAGAGGGTGGACGGTAGGCTGATAATTGGTGAGTGCTGTATTGCAAAGGGGAGGATGGTAGGCTGACAATTGGTGAGCACTGTATTGCAAAGGGGAGGATGGTAGGCTGACAATTGGTGAGCACTGTATTACACAGAGGGTGGACAGTAGGCTGATAATTGGTGAGCACTGTATTGCACAGAGGGTGGACGGTAGGCTGATAATTGGTGAGCACTGTATTGCACAGAGGGTGGACGGTAGGCTGATAATTGGTGAGCACTGTATTGCAAAGGGGAGGATGGTAGGCTGACAATTGGTGAGCACTGTATTGCACAGAGGGTGGACGGTAGGCTGTTAATTGGTGAGCACTGTATTGCAAAGGGGAGGATGGTAGGCTGACAATTGGTGAGCACTGTATTGCACAGGGGGTGGACGGTAGGCTGATAATTGGTGAGCACTGTATTGCACAGAGGGTGGACGGTAGGCTGGTAATTGGTGAGCACTGTATTTATACAGAGGGTGGACAGTAGGCTGATAATTGGTGAGCACTGTATTGCACAGAGGGTGGACAGTAGGCTGATAATTGGTGAGCACTGTATTGCACAGAGGGTGGACGGTAGGCTGATAATTGGTGAGCACTGTATTGTACAGAGGGTGGACAGTAGGCTGATAATTGGTGAGCACTGTATTGCACAGAGGGTGGACGGTAGGCTGATAATTGGTGAGCATTGTATTGTACAGAGGGTGGACAGTAGGCTGACAATTGGTGAGCACTGTATTACACAGAGGGTGGACGGTAGGCTGATAATTGGTGAGCACTGTATTGTACAGAGGGGAGGACGGTAGGCTGATAATTGGTGAGCACTGTATTGCACAGAGGGTGGACGGTAGGCTGATAATTGGTGAGCACTATATTGCACAGAGGGTGGATGGTAGGCTGATAACTGGTGAGCACTGTATTGCACAGAGAGTGGACGGTAGGCTGATAATTGGTGAGCACTGTATTGCACAGAGGGTGGACGGTAGGCTGATAATTGGTGAGCACTGTATTGCACAGAGGGTGGACAGTAGGCTGATAATTGGTGAGCACTGTATTGCACAGAGGGTGGACAGTAGGCTGATAATTGGTGAGCACTGTATTGCACAGAGGGTGGACAGTAGGCTGATAATTGGTGAGCACTGTATTGCACAGAGGGTGGACAGTAGGCTGATGATTGGTGAGCACTGTATTGCAAAGGGGAGGATAGGCTGATAATGTGCAGAAGTTCACTGATGACACGGCCATAGTGGGGTGTGTCAGGAATGGTCAGGAGGAAGAGTATAGGAAACTGATACAGGACTTTGTGATATGGTGCACCTCAAACTACCTGCGTCTCAATATCACCAAGACCAAGGAGATGGTGGTGGACTTTAGGAGACCTAGGCCTCATATGGAGCCAGTGATCATTAATGGAGAATGTGTGGAGCAGGTTAAGACATACAAGTATCTGTGAGTGCAGTTAGACGAGAAGCTAGACTGGACTGCCAACACAGATGCCCTGTGCAGGAAAGCACAGAGTCGACTGTACTTCCTCAGAAGGCTGGCGTCATTCAATGTTTGTAGTGAGATGCTGAAGATGTTCTATCAGTCAGTTGTGGAGAGCGCCCTCTTCTTTGTGGTGGCGTGCTGGGGAGGCAGCATTAAGAAGAGGGACGCCTCACGTCTTAATAAGCTGGTAAGGAAGGCGGGCTCTGTCATGGGCACAGAACTGGAGAGTATGACATCGGTGGCAGAGCGGAGGGCGCTGAGTAGGCTACGGTCAATCATGGAAAACCCTGAACATCCTCTGCACAGCACCATCCAGAGACAGAGAAGCAGCTTCAGCGGCAGGTTGCTGTCAATGCAATGCTCCTCAGACAGGATGAAGAGATCATTACTCCCCAACGCCATTCGGCTCTACAATTCAACCACCAGGGGCATGACATGTTAAAGTGCTGTGGTTAGGACTGAGCTTAAGTTACCACTCAATGCACTTTAGTAAACTATTTAAGAACTTTTTAAAAGCTATTTATTAATGCTTTTATGGGAGGGTGATTTTAGATGCATATCATATTTATACTGAGTTAAATACTGTATGTAATTAGTTTTGTTGCAATAAGTGTATGGGACACTGGAAAATGAATTTCCCCTTGGGGATGAATAAAGTATCTATCAATCTACCTACCTATCTATCCATCTATCTATCTATCTATCTATCTATCTATCTATCTATCTATCTATCTATCTATCTATCTAATTGGTGAGCACTGTATTGCACAGAGGGTGGACGGTAGGCTGATAATTGGTGAGCACTGTATTGCACAGAGGGTGGACGGTAGGCTGATAACTGGTGAGCACTGTATTGCAAAGGGGAGGATGGTAGGCTGACAATTGGTGAGCACTGTATTGCACAGAGGGTGGACGGTAGGCTAATAATTGGTGAGCACTGTATTGCAAAGGGGAGGATGGTAGGCTGATAACTGGTGAGCACTGTATTGCAAAGGGGAGGATGGTAGGCTGACAATTGGTGAGCACTGTATTGCACAGAGGGTGGACGGTAGGCTGATAATTGGTGAGCACTGTATTGCACAAAGGGTGGACGGTAGGCTGGTAATTGGTGAGCACTGTATTGCACAGAGGGTGGACGGTAGGCTGATAATTGGTGAGCACTGTATTGCACAGAGGGTGGACAGTAGGCTGATAACTGGTGAGCACTGTATTGCAAAGGGGAGGACGGTAGGCTGATAATTGGTGAGCACTGTATTGCACAGAGGGTGGACGGTAGGCTGATAATTGGTGAGCACTGTATTGCACAGAGGGTGGACAGTAGGCTGATAATTGGTGAGCGCTGTATTGCACAGAGGGTGGATGGTAGGCTGATAATTGGTGAGCACTGTATTGCACAGAGGGTGGACGGTAGGCTGGTAATTGGTGAGCACTGTATTGCACAGAGGGTGGACAGTAGGCTGATAATTGGTGAGCACTGTATTGCACAGAGGGTGGACGGTAGGCTGATAATTGGTGAGCACTGTATTGCGCAGAGGGAGGATGGTAGGCTGATAATTGGTGAGCACTGTATTGCACAGAGGGTGGACGGTAGGGTGATAATTGGTGAGCACTGTATTGCACAGAGGGTGGATGGTAGGCTGATAATTGGTGAGCACTGTATTGCACAGAGGGTGGACGGTAGGCTGATAATTGGTGAGCACTGTATTGCACAGAGGGTGGACGGTAGGCTGATAATTGGTGAGCACTGTATTGCACAGAGGGAGGATGGTAGGCTGATAATTGGTGAGCACTGTATTGCACAGAGGGTGGACAGTAGGCTGATAATTGGTGAGCACTGTATTGCACAGAGGATGGACAGTAGGCTGATAATTGGTGAGCACTGTATTGCACAGAGGGTGGACAGTAGGCTGATAATTGGTGAGCACTGTATTGCACAGAGGATGGACAGTAGGCTGATAATTGGTGAGCACTGTATTGCACAGAGGATGGACAGTAGGCTGATAATTGGTGAGCACTGTATTGCACAGAGGGTGGACGGTAGGCTGATAATTGGTGAGCACTGTATTGCAAAGGGGAGGATGGTAGGCTGATAATAGGTAAACACTGTATTGCACAGAGGATGGACAGTAGGCTGATGATTGGTGAACACTGTATTGCACAGAGGGTGGACAGTAGGCTGATAATTGGTGAGCACTGTATTGCACAGAGGGTGGATGGTAGGCTGATGATTGGTGAGCACTGTATTGCACAGAGGGTGGACGGTAGGCTGATAATTGGTGAGCACTGTATTGCACAGAGGGAGGATGGTAGGCTGATAATTGGTGAGCACTGTATTGCACAGAGGGTGGACAGTAGGCTGATAATTGGTGAGCACTGTATTGCACAGAGGATGGACAGTAGGCTGATAATTGGTGAGCACTGTATTGCACAGAGGGTGGACAGTAGGCTGATAATTGGTGAGCACTGTATTGCACAGAGGATGGACAGTAGGCTGATAATTGGTGAGCATTGTATTGCACAGAGGATGGACAGTAGGCTGATAATTGGTGAGCACTGTATTGCACAGAGGGTGGACGGTAGGCTGATAATTGGTGAGCACTGTATTGCAAAGGGGAGGATGGTAGGCTGATAATAGGTAAACACTGTAATGCACAGAGGATGGACAGTAGGCTGATGATTGGTGAACACTGTATTGCACAGAGGGTGGACAGTAGGCTGATAATTGGTGAGCACTGTATTGCACAGAGGATGGACAGTAGGCTGATAATTGGTGAGCACTGTATTGCACAGAGGGTGGACGGTAGGCTGATAATTGGTGAGCACTGTATTGCAAAGGGGAGGATGGTAGGCTGATAATAGGTAAACACTGTAATGCACAGAGGATGGACAGTAGGCTGATGATTGGTGAACACTGTATTGCACAGAGGGTGGACAGTAGGCTGATAATTGGTGAGCACTGTATTGCACAGAGGGTGGATGGTAGGCTGATGATTGGTGAGCACTGTATTGCACAGAGGGTGGACGGTAGGCTGATGACTGGTGAGTGCTGTATTGCACAGAGGGTGGACAGTAGGCTGATGATTGGTGAGCACTGTATTGCACAGAGGGTGGACAGTAGGCTGATAATTGGTGAGCACTGTATTGCACAGAGGATGGACAGTAGGCTGATAATTGGTGAGCACTGTATTGCACAGAGGGAGGATGGTAGGCTGATAATTGGTGAGCACTGTATTGCACAGAGGGTGGATGGTAGGCTGATAATTGGTGAGCACTGTATTGCACAGAGGGAGGATGGTAGGCTGATAATTGGTGAGCACTGTATTGCACAGAGGGTGGACGGTAGACTGATAATTGCTGAGCACTGTATTGCAAAGGGGAGGACGGTAGGCTGATAATTGGTGAGCACTGTATTGCACAGAGGGTGGACGGTAGACTGATAATTGGTGAGCACTGTATTGCAAAGTGGAGGACGGTAGGCTGATAATTGGTGAGCACTCTATTGCACAGAGGGTGGACGGTAGGATGATAACTGGTGAGCACTGTATTGCAAAGGGGAGGACGGTAGGCTGATAATTGGTGAGCACTGTATTGCACAGAGGGTGGACGGTAGGCTGATAATTGGTGAGCACTGTATTGCACAGAGGGAGGATGGTAGGCTGATAATTGGTGAGCACTGTATTGCACAGAGGGTGGACAGTAGGCTGATGATTGGTGAGCACTGTATTGCACAGAGGGTGGACAGTAGGCTGATAATTGGTGAGCACTGTATTGCACAGAGGATGGACAGTAGGCTGATAATTGGTGAGCACTGTATTGCACAGAGGATGGACAGTAGGCTGATAATTGGTGAGCACTGTATTGCACAGAGGATGGACAGTAGGCTGATAATTGGTGAGCACTGTATTGCACAGAGGGTGGACGGTAGGCTGATAATTGGTGAGCACTGTATTGCAAAGGGGAGGATGGTAGGCTGATAATAGGTAAACACTGTATTGCACAGAGGATGGACAGTAGGCTGATGATTGGTGAACACTGTATTGCACAGAGGGTGGACAGTAGGCTGATAATTGGTGAGCACTGTATTGCACAGAGGGTGGACGGTAGGCTGATGATTGGTGAGCACTGTATTGCACAGAGGGTGGACGGTAGGCTGATGATTGGTGAGCACTGTATTGCACAGAGGGTGGACGGTAGGCTGATGACTGGTGAGCACTGTATTGCACAGAGGGTGGACAGTAGGCTGATGATTGGTGAGCACTGTATTGCACAGAGGGTGGACAGTAGGCTGATAATTGGTGAGCACTGTATTGCACAGAGGGTGGACAGTAGACTGATAATTGGTGAGCACTGTATTGCAAAGGGGAGGACGGTAGGCTGATAATTGGTGAGCACTGTATTGCACAGAGGGTGGACGGTAGGCTGATAACTGGTGAGCACTATATTGCAAAGGGGAGGACGGTAGGCTGATAATTGGTGAGTACTGTATTGCACAGAGGGTGGACGGTAGGCTGATAATTGGTGAGCACTGTATTGCACAGAGGCTGGACGGTAGGCTGGTAATTGGTGAGCACTGTATTGCACAGAGGGTGGACAGTAGGCTGATAATTGGTGGGCACTGTATTGCACAGAGGGTGGACGGTAGGCTGATAATTGGTGAGCACTGTATTGCACAGAGGGAGGATGGTAGGCTGATAATTGGTGAGCACTGTATTGCACAGAGGGTGGACGGTAGGCTGATAATTGGTGAGCACTGTATTGCACAGAGGGTGGACAGTAGGCTGATAATTGGTGAGCACTGTATTGCACAGAGGGTGGACGGTAGGCTGATAATTGGTGAGCACTGTATTGCACAGAGGGTGGACAGTAGGCTGATGATTGGGGAGCACTGTATTGCAAAGGGGAGGATAGGCTGATAATGTGCAGAAGTTCACTGATGACACGGCCATAGTGTGGTGTGTCAGGAATGGTCAGGAGGAAGAGTATAGGAAACTGATACAGGACTTTGTGATATGGTGCACCTCAAACTACCTGCGTCTCAATATCACCAAGACCAAGGAGATGGTGGTGGACTTTAGGAGACCTAGGCCTCATATGGAGCCAGTGATCATTAATGGAGAATGTTTGGTGCAGGTTAAGACATACAAGTATCTGGGAGTGCAGTTAGACGAGAAGCTAGACTGGACTGCCAACACAGATGCCCTGTGCAGGAAAGCACAAAGTCGACTGTACTTCCTCAGAAGGCTGGTGTCATTCAATGTTTGTAGTGAGATGCTGAAGATGTTCTATCAGTCAGTTGTGAAGATCGCCCTCTTCTTTGTGGTGGCGTGCTGGGGAGGCAGCATTAAGAAGAGGGACGCCTCACGTCTTAATAAGCTGGTAAGGAAGGCGGGCTCTGTCATGGGCACAGAACTGGAGAGTATGACATCGGTGGCAGAGCGGAGGGCGCTGAGTAGGCTACGGTCAATCATGGAAAACCCTGAACATCCTCTGCACAGCACCATCCAGAGACAGAGAAGCAGCTTCAGCGGCAGGTTGCTGTCAATGCAATGCTCCTCAGACAGGGTGAAGAGATCATTACTCCCCAACGCCATTCGGCTCTACAATTCAACCACCAGGGGCATGACATGTTAAAGTGCTGGGGTTAGGACTGAGCTTAAGTTACCACTCAATGCACTTTAGTAAACTATTTAAGAACTTTTTAAAAGCTATTTATTAATGCTTTTTGGGAGGGTGATTTTAGATGCATATCATATTTATACTGAGTTAAATACTGTATGTAATTAGTTTTGTTGCAATAAGTGTATGGGACACTGGAAAATGAATTTCCCCTTGGGGATGAATAAAGTATCTATCAATCTACCTACCTATCTATCCATCTATCTATCTATCTATCTATCTATCTATCTATCTATCTATCTATCTATCTATCTATCTATCTATCTATCTAATTGGTGAGCACTGTATTGCACAGAGGGTGGACGGTAGGCTGATAATTGGTGAGCACTGTATTGCACAGAGGGTGGACGGTAGGCTGATAATTGGTGAGCACTGTATTGCACAGAGGGTGGACGGTAGACTGATAACTGGTGAGCACTGTATTGCAAAGGGGAGGATGGTAGGCTGACAATTGGTGAGCACTGTATTGCACAGAGGGTGGACGGTAGGCTGATAATTGGTGAGCACTGTATTGCAAAGGGGAGGATGGTAGGCTGATAACTGGTGAGCACTGTATTGCAAAGGGGAGGATGGTAGGCTGACAATTGGTGAGCACTGTATTGCACAGAGGGTGGACGGTAGGCTGATAATTGGTGAGCACTGTATTGCACAGAGGGTGGACGGTAGGCTGGTAATTGGTGAGCACTGCATTGCACAGAGGGTGGACGGTAGGCTGATAATTGGTGAGCACTGTATTGCACAGAGGGTGGACGGTAGGCTGATAATTGGTGAGTGCTGTATTGCAAAGGGGAGGATGGTAGGCTGACAATTGGTGAGCACTGTATTGCAAAGGGGAGGATGGTAGGCTGACAATTGGTGAGCACTGTATTACACAGAGGGTGGACAGTAGGCTGATAATTGGTGAGCACTGTATTGCACAGAGGGTGGACGGTAGGCTGATAATTGGTGAGCACTGTATTGCACAGAGGGTGGACGGTAGGCTGATAATTGGTGAGCACTGTATTGCAAAGGGGAGGATGGTAGGCTGACAATTGGTGAGCACTGTATTGCACAGAGGGTGGACGGTAGGCTGATAATTGGTGAGCACTGTATTGCAAAGGGGAGGATGGTAGGCTGACAATTGGTGAGCACTGTATTGCACAGGGGGTGGACGGTAGGCTGATAATTGGTGAGCACTGTATTGCACAGAGGGTGGACGGTAGGCTGGTAATTGGTGAGCACTGTATTTATACAGAGGGTGGACAGTAGGCTGATAATTGGTGAGCACTGTATTGCACAGAGGGTGGACAGTAGGCTGATAATTGGTGAGCACTGTATTGCACAGAGGGTGGACGGTAGGCTGATAATTGGTGAGCACTGTATTGTACAGAGGGTGGACAGTAGGCTGATAATTGGTGTGCACTGTATTGCACAGAGGGTGGACGGTAGGCTGATAATTGGTGAGCATTGTATTGTACAGAGGGTGGACAGTAGGCTGACAATTGGTGAGCACTGTATTACACAGAGGGTGGACGGTAGGCTGATAATTGGTGAGCACTGTATTGTACAGAGGGGAGGACGGTAGGCTGATAATTGGTGAGCACTGTATTGCACAGAGGGTGGACGGTAGGCTGATAATTGGTGAGCACTATATTGCACAGAGGGTGGATGGTAGGCTGATAACTGGTGAGCACTGTATTGCACAGAGAGTGGACGGTAGGCTGATAATTGGTGAGCACTGTATTGCACAGAGGGTGGACGGTAGGCTGGTAATTGGTGAGCACTGTATTGCACAGAGGGTGGACGGTAGGCTGATGACTGGTGAGTGCTGTATTGCACAGAGGGTGGACAGTAGGCTGATAATTGGTGAGCACTGTATTGCACAGAGGGTGGACAGTAGGCTGATGACTGGTGAGCACTGTATTGCACAGAGGGTGGACAGTAGGCTGATAATTGGTGAGCACTGTATTGCACAGAGGGTGGACGGTAGGCTGATAATTGGTGAGCACTGTATTGCACAGAGGGTGGACAGTAGGCTGATAATTGGTGAGCACTGTATTGCACAGAGGGAGGATGGTAGGCTGATGATTGGTGAGCACTGTATTGCACAGAGGGTGGACAGTAGGCTGATAATTGGTGAGCACTGTATTGCACAGAGGGTGGACAGTAGGTTGATGATTGGTGAGCACTGTATTGCACAGAGGGTGGACAGTAGGCTGATGATTGGTGAGCACTGTATTGCACAGAGGGTGGACGGTAGGCTGATAATTGGTGAGCACTGTATTGCACAGAGGGTGGACAGTAGGCTGATAATTGGTGAGCACTGTATTGCACAGAGGGTGGACAGTAGGCTGATAATTGGTGAGCACTGTATTGCACAGAGGGTGGACAGTAGGCTGATAATTGGTGAGCACTGTATTGCACAGAGGGTGGACAGTAGGCTGATGATTGGTGAGCACTGTATTGCAAAGGGGAGGATAGGCTGATAATGTGCAGAAGTTCACTGATGACACGGCCATAGTGGGGTGTGTCAGGAATGGTCAGGAGGAAGAGTATAGGAAACTGATACAGGACTTTGTGATATGGTGCACCTCAAACTACCTGCGTCTCAATATCACCAAGACCAAGGAGATGGTGGTGGACTTTAGGAGACCTAGGCCTCATATGGAGCCAGTGATCATTAATGGAGAATGTGTGGAGCAGGTTAAGACATACAAGTATCTGTGAGTGCAGTTAGACGAGAAGCTAGACTGGACTGCCAACACAGATGCCCTGTGCAGGAAAGCACAGAGTCGACTGTACTTCCTCAGAAGGCTGGCGTCATTCAATGTTTGTAGTGAGATGCTGAAGATGTTCTATCAGTCAGTTGTGGAGAGCGCCCTCTTCTTTGTGGTGGCGTGCTGGGGAGGCAGCATTAAGAAGAGGGACGCCTCACGTCTTAATAAGCTGGTAAGGAAGGCGGGCTCTGTCATGGGCACAGAACTGGAGAGTATGACATCGGTGGCAGAGCGGAGGGCGCTGAGTAGGCTACGGTCAATCATGGAAAACCCTGAACATCCTCTGCACAGCACCATCCAGAGACAGAGAAGCAGCTTCAGCGGCAGGTTGCTGTCAATGCAATGCTCCTCAGACAGGATGAAGAGATCATTACTCCCCAACGCCATTCGGCTCTACAATTCAACCACCAGGGGCATGACATGTTAAAGTGCTGTGGTTAGGACTGAGCTTAAGTTACCACTCAATGCACTTTAGTAAACTATTTAAGAACTTTTTAAAAGCTATTTATTAATGCTTTTTTGGGAGGGTGATTTTAGATGCATATCATATTTATACTGAGTTAAATACTGTATGTAATTAGTTTTGTTGCAATAAGTGTATGGGACACTGGAAAATGAATTTCCCCTTGGGGATGAATAAAGTATCTATCAATCTACCTACCTATCTATCCATCTATCTATCTATCTATCTATCTATCTATCTATCTATCTATCTATCTATCTATCTATCTAATTGGTGAGCACTGTATTGCACAGAGGGTGGACGGTAGGCTGATAATTGGTGAGCACTGTATTGCACAGAGGGTGGACGGTAGGCTGATAACTGGTGAGCACTGTATTGCAAAGGGGAGGATGGTAGGCTGACAATTGGTGAGCACTGTATTGCACAGAGGGTGGACGGTAGGCTAATAATTGGTGAGCACTGTATTGCAAAGGGGAGGATGGTAGGCTGATAACTGGTGAGCACTGTATTGCAAAGGGGAGGATGGTAGGCTGACAATTGGTGAGCACTGTATTGTACAGAGGGTGGACAGTAGGCTGATAATTGGTGTGCACTGTATTGCACAGAGGGTGGACGGTAGGCTGATAATTGGTGAGCATTGTATTGTACAGAGGGTGGACAGTAGGCTGACAATTGGTGAGCACTGTATTACACAGAGGGTGGACGGTAGGCTGATAATTGGTGAGCACTGTATTGTACAGAGGGGAGGACGGTAGGCTGATAATTGGTGAGCACTGTATTGCACAGAGGGTGGACGGTAGGCTGATAATTGGTGAGCACTATATTGCACAGAGGGTGGATGGTAGGCTGATAACTGGTGAGCACTGTATTGCACAGAGAGTGGACGGTAGGCTGATAATTGGTGAGCACTGTATTGCACAGAGGGTGGACGGTAGGCTGGTAATTGGTGAGCACTGTATTGCACAGAGGGTGGACGGTAGGCTGATGACTGGTGAGTGCTGTATTGCACAGAGGGTGGACAGTAGGCTGATAATTGGTGAGCACTGTATTGCACAGAGGGTGGACAGTAGGCTGATGACTGGTGAGCACTGTATTGCACAGAGGGTGGACAGTAGGCTGATAATTGGTGAGCACTGTATTGCACAGAGGGTGGACGGTAGGCTGATAATTGGTGAGCACTGTATTGCACAGAGGGTGGACAGTAGGCTGATAATTGGTGAGCACTGTATTGCACAGAGGGAGGATGGTAGGCTGATGATTGGTGAGCACTGTATTGCACAGAGGGTGGACAGTAGGCTGATAATTGGTGAGCACTGTATTGCACAGAGGGTGGACAGTAGGTTGATGATTGGTGAGCACTGTATTGCACAGAGGGTGGACAGTAGGCTGATGATTGGTGAGCACTGTATTGCACAGAGGGTGGACGGTAGGCTGATAATTGGTGAGCACTGTATTGCACAGAGGGTGGACAGTAGGCTGATAATTGGTGAGCACTGTATTGCACAGAGGGTGGACAGTAGGCTGATAATTGGTGAGCACTGTATTGCACAGAGGGTGGACAGTAGGCTGATAATTGGTGAGCACTGTATTGCACAGAGGGTGGACAGTAGGCTGATGATTGGTGAGCACTGTATTGCAAAGGGGAGGATAGGCTGATAATGTGCAGAAGTTCACTGATGACACGGCCATAGTGGGGTGTGTCAGGAATGGTCAGGAGGAAGAGTATAGGAAACTGATACAGGACTTTGTGATATGGTGCACCTCAAACTACCTGCGTCTCAATATCACCAAGACCAAGGAGATGGTGGTGGACTTTAGGAGACCTAGGCCTCATATGGAGCCAGTGATCATTAATGGAGAATGTGTGGAGCAGGTTAAGACATACAAGTATCTGTGAGTGCAGTTAGACGAGAAGCTAGACTGGACTGCCAACACAGATGCCCTGTGCAGGAAAGCACAGAGTCGACTGTACTTCCTCAGAAGGCTGGCGTCATTCAATGTTTGTAGTGAGATGCTGAAGATGTTCTATCAGTCAGTTGTGGAGAGCGCCCTCTTCTTTGTGGTGGCGTGCTGGGGAGGCAGCATTAAGAAGAGGGACGCCTCACGTCTTAATAAGCTGGTAAGGAAGGCGGGCTCTGTCATGGGCACAGAACTGGAGAGTATGACATCGGTGGCAGAGCGGAGGGCGCTGAGTAGGCTACGGTCAATCATGGAAAACCCTGAACATCCTCTGCACAGCACCATCCAGAGACAGAGAAGCAGCTTCAGCGGCAGGTTGCTGTCAATGCAATGCTCCTCAGACAGGATGAAGAGATCATTACTCCCCAACGCCATTCGGCTCTACAATTCAACCACCAGGGGCATGACATGTTAAAGTGCTGTGGTTAGGACTGAGCTTAAGTTACCACTCAATGCACTTTAGTAAACTATTTAAGAACTTTTTAAAAGCTATTTATTAATGCTTTTTTGGGAGGGTGATTTTAGATGCATATCATATTTATACTGAGTTAAATACTGTATGTAATTAGTTTTGTTGCAATAAGTGTATGGGACACTGGAAAATGAATTTCCCCTTGGGGATGAATAAAGTATCTATCAATCTACCTACCTATCTATCCATCTATCTATCTATCTATCTATCTATCTATCTATCTATCTATCTATCTATCTATCTATCTATCTAATTGGTGAGCACTGTATTGCACAGAGGGTGGACGGTAGGCTGATAATTGGTGAGCACTGTATTGCACAGAGGGTGGACGGTAGGCTGATAACTGGTGAGCACTGTATTGCAAAGGGGAGGATGGTAGGCTGACAATTGGTGAGCACTGTATTGCACAGAGGGTGGACGGTAGGCTAATAATTGGTGAGCACTGTATTGCAAAGGGGAGGATGGTAGGCTGATAACTGGTGAGCACTGTATTGCAAAGGGGAGGATGGTAGGCTGACAATTGGTGAGCACTGTATTGCACAGAGGGTGGACGGTAGGCTGATAATTGGTGAGCACTGTATTGCACAAAGGGTGGACGGTAGGCTGGTAATTGGTGAGCACTGTATTGCACAGAGGGTGGACGGTAGGCTGATAATTGGTGAGCACTGTATTGCACAGAGGGTGGACAGTAGGCTGATAACTGGTGAGCACTGTATTGCACAGAGGGTGGACAGTAGGCTGATAATTGGTGAGCACTGTATTGCACAGAGGATGGACAGTAGGCTGATAATTGGTGAGCATTGTATTGCACAGAGGATGGACAGTAGGCTGATAATTGGTGAGCACTGTATTGCACAGAGGGTGGACGGTAGGCTGATAATTGGTGAGCACTGTATTGCAAAGGGGAGGATGGTAGGCTGATAATAGGTAAACACTGTAATGCACAGAGGATGGACAGTAGGCTGATGATTGGTGAACACTGTATTGCACAGAGGGTGGACAGTAGGCTGATAATTGGTGAGCACTGTATTGCACAGAGGATGGACAGTAGGCTGATAATTGGTGAGCACTGTATTGCACAGAGGGTGGACGGTAGGCTGATAATTGGTGAGCACTGTATTGCAAAGGGGAGGATGGTAGGCTGATAATAGGTAAACACTGTAATGCACAGAGGATGGACAGTAGGCTGATGATTGGTGAACACTGTATTGCACAGAGGGTGGACAGTAGGCTGATAATTGGTGAGCACTGTATTGCACAGAGGGTGGATGGTAGGCTGATGATTGGTGAGCACTGTATTGCACAGAGGGTGGACGGTAGGCTGATGACTGGTGAGTGCTGTATTGCACAGAGGGTGGACAGTAGGCTGATGATTGGTGAGCACTGTATTGCACAGAGGGTGGACAGTAGGCTGATAATTGGTGAGCACTGTATTGCACAGAGGATGGACAGTAGGCTGATAATTGGTGAGCACTGTATTGCACAGAGGGAGGATGGTAGGCTGATAATTGGTGAGCACTGTATTGCACAGAGGGTGGATGGTAGGCTGATAATTGGTGAGCACTGTATTGCACAGAGGGAGGATGGTAGGCTGATAATTGGTGAGCACTGTATTGCACAGAGGGTGGACGGTAGACTGATAATTGGTGAGCACTGTATTGCAAAGGGGAGGACGGTAGGCTGATAATTGGTGAGCACTGTATTGCACAGAGGGTGGACGGTAGACTGATAATTGGTGAGCACTGTATTGCAAAGTGGAGGACGGTAGGCTGATAATTGGTGAGCACTCTATTGCACAGAGGGTGGACGGTAGGATGATAACTGGTGAGCACTGTATTGCAAAGGGGAGGACGGTAGGCTGATAATTGGTGAGCACTGTATTGCACAGAGGGTGGACGGTAGGCTGATAATTGGTGAGCACTGTATTGCACAGAGGGAGGATGGTAGGCTGATAATTGGTGAGCACTGTATTGCACAGAGGGTGGACAGTAGGCTGATGATTGGTGAGCACTGTATTGCACAGAGGGTGGACAGTAGGCTGATAATTGGTGAGCACTGTATTGCACAGAGGATGGACAGTAGGCTGATAATTGGTGAGCACTGTATTGCACAGAGGATGGACAGTAGGCTGATAATTGGTGAGCACTGTATTGCACAGAGGATGGACAGTAGGCTGATAATTGGTGAGCACTGTATTGCACAGAGGGTGGACGGTAGGCTGATAATTGGTGAGCACTGTATTGCAAAGGGGAGGATGGTAGGCTGATAATAGGTAAACACTGTATTGCACAGAGGATGGACAGTAGGCTGATGATTGGTGAACACTGTATTGCACAGAGGGTGGACAGTAGGCTGATAATTGGTGAGCACTGTATTGCACAGAGGGTGGACGGTAGGCTGATGATTGGTGAGCACTGTATTGCACAGAGGGTGGACGGTAGGCTGATGATTGGTGAGCACTGTATTGCACAGAGGGTGGACGGTAGGCTGATGACTGGTGAGCACTGTATTGCACAGAGGGTGGACAGTAGGCTGATGATTGGTGAGCACTGTATTGCACAGAGGGTGGACAGTAGGCTGATAATTGGTGAGCACTGTATTGCACAGAGGGTGGACAGTAGACTGATAATTGGTGAGCACTGTATTGCAAAGGGGAGGACGGTAGGCTGATAATTGGTGAGCACTGTATTGCACAGAGGGTGGACGGTAGGCTGATAACTGGTGAGCACTATATTGCAAAGGGGAGGACGGTAGGCTGATAATTGGTGAGTACTGTATTGCACAGAGGGTGGACGGTAGGCTGATAATTGGTGAGCACTGTATTGCACAGAGGCTGGACGGTAGGCTGGTAATTGGTGAGCACTGTATTGCACAGAGGGTGGACAGTAGGCTGATAATTGGTGGGCACTGTATTGCACAGAGGGTGGACGGTAGGCTGATAATTGGTGAGCACTGTATTGCACAGAGGGAGGATGGTAGGCTGATAATTGGTGAGCACTGTATTGCACAGAGGGTGGACGGTAGGCTGATAATTGGTGAGCACTGTATTGCACAGAGGGTGGACAGTAGGCTGATAATTGGTGAGCACTGTATTGCACAGAGGGTGGACGGTAGGCTGATAATTGGTGAGCACTGTATTGCACAGAGGGTGGACAGTAGGCTGATGATTGGGGAGCACTGTATTGCAAAGGGGAGGATAGGCTGATAATGTGCAGAAGTTCACTGATGACACGGCCATAGTGTGGTGTGTCAGGAATGGTCAGGAGGAAGAGTATAGGAAACTGATACAGGACTTTGTGATATGGTGCACCTCAAACTACCTGCGTCTCAATATCACCAAGACCAAGGAGATGGTGGTGGACTTTAGGAGACCTAGGCCTCATATGGAGCCAGTGATCATTAATGGAGAATGTTTGGTGCAGGTTAAGACATACAAGTATCTGGGAGTGCAGTTAGACGAGAAGCTAGACTGGACTGCCAACACAGATGCCCTGTGCAGGAAAGCACAAAGTCGACTGTACTTCCTCAGAAGGCTGGTGTCATTCAATGTTTGTAGTGAGATGCTGAAGATGTTCTATCAGTCAGTTGTGAAGATCGCCCTCTTCTTTGTGGTGGCGTGCTGGGGAGGCAGCATTAAGAAGAGGGACGCCTCACGTCTTAATAAGCTGGTAAGGAAGGCGGGCTCTGTCATGGGCACAGAACTGGAGAGTATGACATCGGTGGCAGAGCGGAGGGCGCTGAGTAGGCTACGGTCAATCATGGAAAACCCTGAACATCCTCTGCACAGCACCATCCAGAGACAGAGAAGCAGCTTCAGCGGCAGGTTGCTGTCAATGCAATGCTCCTCAGACAGGGTGAAGAGATCATTACTCCCCAACGCCATTCGGCTCTACAATTCAACCACCAGGGGCATGACATGTTAAAGTGCTGGGGTTAGGACTGAGCTTAAGTTACCACTCAATGCACTTTAGTAAACTATTTAAGAACTTTTTAAAAGCTATTTATTAATGCTTTTTGGGAGGGTGATTTTAGATGCATATCATATTTATACTGAGTTAAATACTGTATGTAATTAGTTTTGTTGCAATAAGTGTATGGGACACTGGAAAATGAATTTCCCCTTGGGGATGAATAAAGTATCTATCAATCTACCTACCTATCTATCCATCTATCTATCTATCTATCTATCTATCTATCTATCTATCTATCTATCTATCTATCTATCTAATTGGTGAGCACTGTATTGCACAGAGGGTGGACGGTAGGCTGATAATTGGTGAGCACTGTATTGCACAGAGGGTGGACGGTAGGCTGATAATTGGTGAGCACTGTATTGCACAGAGGGTGGACGGTAGACTGATAACTGGTGAGCACTGTATTGCAAAGGGGAGGATGGTAGGCTGACAATTGGTGAGCACTGTATTGCACAGAGGGTGGACGGTAGGCTGATAATTGGTGAGCACTGTATTGCAAAGGGGAGGATGGTAGGCTGATAACTGGTGAGCACTGTATTGCAAAGGGGAGGATGGTAGGCTGACAATTGGTGAGCACTGTATTGCACAGAGGGTGGACGGTAGGCTGATAATTGGTGAGCACTGCATTGCACAGAGGGTGGACGGTAGGCTGGTAATTGGTGAGCACTGTATTGCACAGAGGGTGGACGGTAGGCTGATAATTGGTGAGTGCTGTATTGCAAAGGGGAGGATGGTAGGCTGACAATTGGTGAGCACTGTATTACACAGAGGGTGGACAGTAGGCTGATAATTGGTGAGCACTGTATTGCACAGAGGGTGGACGGTAGGCTGATAATTGGTGAGCACTGTATTGCACAGAGGGTGGATGGTAGGCTGATAATTGGTGAGCACTGTATTGCAAAGGGGAGGATGGTAGGCTGACAATTGGTGAGCACTGTATTGCACAGAGGGTGGACGGTAGGCTGATAATTGGTGAGCACTGTATTGCAAAGGGGAGGATGGTAGGCTGATAACTGGTGAGCACTGTATTGCAAAGGGGAGGATGGTAGGCTGACAATTGGTGAGCACTGTATTGCAAAGGGGAGGATGGTAGGCTGACAATTGGTGAGCACTGTATTACACAGAGGGTGGACAGTAGGCTGATAATTGGTGAGCACTGTATTGCACAGAGGGTGGACGGTAGGCTGATAATTGGTGAGCACTGTATTGCACAGAGGGTGGACGGTAGGCTGATAATTGGTGAGCACTGTATTGCAAAGGGGAGGATGGTAGGCTGACAATTGGTGAGCACTGTATTGCACAGAGGGTGGACGGTAGGCTGATAATTGGTGAGCACTGTATTGCAAAGGGGAGGATGGTAGGCTGATAACTGGTGAGCACTGTATTGCAAAGGGGAGGATGGTAGGCTGACAATTGGTGAGCACTGTATTGCACAGAGGGTGGACGGTAGGCTGATAATTGGTGAGCACTGTATTGCACAGAGGGTGGACGGTAGGCTGGTAATTGGTGAGCACTGTATTGCAAAGGGGAGGATGGTAGGCTGATAACTGGTGAGCACTGTATTGCAAAGGGGAGGATGGTAGGCTGACAATTGGTGAGCACTGTATTGCACAGAGGGTGGACGGTAGGCTGATAATTGGTGAGCACTGCATTGCACAGAGGGTGGACGGTAGGCTGGTAATTGGTGAGCACTGTATTGCACAGAGGGTGGACGGTAGGCTGATAATTGGTGAGTGCTGTATTGCAAAGGGGAGGATGGTAGGCTGACAATTGGTGAGCACTGTATTGCAAAGGGGAGGATGGTAGGCTGACAATTGGTGAGCACTGTATTGCACAGAGGGTGGACGGTAGGCTGATAATTGGTGAGCACTGTATTGCACAGAGGGTGGACGGTAGGCTGATAATTGGTGAGCACTGTATTGCAAAGGGGAGGATGGTAGGCTGACAATTGGTGAGCACTGTATTGCACAGAGGGTGGACGGTAGGCTGATAATTGGTGAGCACTGTATTGCAAAGGGGAGGATGGTAGGCTGATAACTGGTGAGCACTGTATTGCAAAGGGGAGGATGGTAGGCTGACAATTGGTGAGCACTGTATTGCAAAGGGGAGGATGGTAGGCTGACAATTGGTGAGCACTGTATTACACAGAGGGTGGACAGTAGGCTGATAATTGGTGAGCACTGTATTGCACAGAGGGTGGACGGTAGGCTGATAATTGGTGAGCACTGTATTGCACAGAGGGTGGACGGTAGGCTGATAATTGGTGAGCACTGTATTGCAAAGGGGAGGATGGTAGGCTGACAATTGGTGAGCACTGTATTGCACAGAGGGTGGACGGTAGGCTGATAATTGGTGAGCACTGTAATGCAAAGGGGAGGATGGTAGGCTGATAACTGGTGAGCACTGTATTGCAAAGGGGAGGATGGTAGGCTGACAATTGGTGAGCACTGTATTGCACAGAGGGTGGACGGTAGGCTGATAATTGGTGAGCACTGTATTGCACAGAGGGTGGACGGTAGGCTGGTAATTGGTGAGCACTGTATTGTACAGAGGGTGGACAGTAGGCTGATAATTGGTGAGCACTGTATTGCACAGAGGGTGGACAGTAGGCTGATAATTGGTGAGCACTGTATTGCACAGAGGGTGGACGGTAGGCTGATAATTGGTGAGCACTGTATTGTACAGAGGGTGGACAGTAGGCTGATAATTGGTGAGCACTGTATTGCACAGAGGGTGGACGGTAGGCTGATAATTGGTGAGCATTGTATTGTACAGAGGGTGGACAGTAGGCTGACAATTGGTGAGCACTGTATTACACAGAGGGTGGACGGTAGGCTGATAATTGGTGAGCACTGTATTGTACAGAGGGGAGGACGGTAGGCTGATAATTGGTGAGCACTGTATTGCACAGAGGGTGGACGGTAGGCTGATAATTGGTGAGCACTATATTGCACAGAGGGTGGATGGTAGGCTGATAACTGGTGAGCACTGTATTGCACAGAGGGTGGACGGTAGGCTGATAACTGGTGAGCACTGTATTGTATGGAGGGGTGGACAGTAGGCTGATAATTGGTGAGCACTGTATTGCACAGAGGGAGGACGGTAGGCTGATAATTGGTGAGCACTGTATTGCACAGAGGGAGGACAGTAGGCTGATAATTGGTGAGCACTGTATTGCACAGAGGGTGGATGGTAGGCTGATAACTGGTGAGCACTGTATTGTATGGAGGGGTGGACAGTAGGCTGATAACTGGTGAGCACTGTATTGCAAAGGGGAGGATGGTAGGCTGATAATTGGTGAGGACTGTATTGCAAAGGGGAGGATGGTAGGCTGATACTTGGTGTGTGCTGTATTACAGGGAGGAGAGGACTGTAGGCTGATAATTGGTGTGGGTTGTATGCAGAGGGGAGGACGGTAGGCTGATGAGCGTGTAGTGAGTTTTCCCAGCATTGATTGGAATTGCCCAAGTTGGGCTGTGACATCATCCTCTCCCTCCCAAATTACATTCCCCAATTTCCCCTTGCACACCGCCAACTGACTTAAGGGAGTGAACAAAGTACAAATGTAGTTGAAAATTGGAGAGAAATTTTCACTCTGAAGATGGTACAGTGTGAGATGGAAGAGGAGGATTCTAGGGCTAGGCCTCCAGACAATTCTGATAAGGTTAATGATGAAAAATTACAATCTTCAGAGTCATTTCACTCCACTAGTGCAACAACGGACACAAAGCAGCTACTTATCAATGGGTTTTCCATGGACTAGTGATGCAGGTTGTCCTATTCCATTGTGCCCAGTCTGTGGCAAACACTTACAAATGTACCAATTCCTCCAGCAAACTTGAAAAGACTCTTCACAAATCACAGCCATATGACACGTAAAAGTGCTGATTATTTTAAATGACCATTGAAATCTCAAAATGAACAGATTAAAGCTTTTGAAAATTAGTCACAGTCAGTAAAAGGGTTCAGGAAGCAAGTTATTTAGTAGCTTTAAGACCAGTACACTTGAGAATGTTGAAAAAACTGTGTGAAAACCTGGACAAAGAGCACACCAATATCCAGCTGCATACAGAAATCCAGTGGCTTAGCAGAGGAAGAGATCTTAACAGGTGTTTGAGCTGAAGGTGAATTGCAGGAGTACCTTCAAGAAACTAATAGGCCAGATTTTGGTGAGTGGTTTGAAGATGAGGAATGGCTGCAGTAATTAGCCGACCTAACAAACATTTTTCATCATCTGAACCAGTTGAACAAGTCTCTGCAAAGCCCTGGAGAAAATGATTTGACTTCAAGTGACAAGATTCTTGGATTTAAAGAAAACTGAATCTTTGGAAAAATCATGTTCCAAAAGGAAGTCTTGAAATGTTCCCTCTGCTGCTTGGGCTTCAGAGTGAGGAAGGGTATCAGGAAGTTTTGCATCTTATTGAAAACCACCTGGAAGAACTGCAGAACAAAATTGAACAGCATTTTCCCTCCCTTTCAGCACAAATGTATGACTGGGTGTGGGACCCTTTCTCTGAATCTTCTGCTCGGTCTGAGAACTTGACTTTGAGAGAAGAGGAAGAACTCAGTGAGCTGCAGTCAGATCATGCACTCAGGATGAGATTTAGTGACCTGTCCCTGGACAAGTTCTGTGTTTCCGTGAAAGAGTTTCCTGCCATTCATAGGAAAGGAATGAACATTTTGCTGCCATTTTCAACATCTTACATGTGTGAGCAAGCTTCTTCTTGTTTAACAAGAACCAAGTGCTAGGATAGAAATCATCTCATTTCAGTTGAAGTTGAAATCCATGTGTGCTTGTCTCAAGTTCGACCCAGAAATGAGTAAGTTATTATGTTTGCCTTATGAGTTTTCAAGATTATTAAAGGGAAAGACAGATGTTATGAGAAACATAGGCTCATACTGTGAGTGTTACTTTAAGAACGCCTGAGTGAGGTGGGACTATGACATCAGTCACTGGCTGTAGCAGCCTGCTGTGGACTTAAACAGAAAGAGAGAGAGGGAGGAAAGACAGGCTGCTGAAACTTCAGCTTGTCACTGCTATGGTTTGGAACTCTTCAATGCCCAAATGATTGGGTTAATCATTGGCACACAGTGCCCAACAGATGTGTGACTGTCACTTTGTATAATCCATATGTGTGGATTTGTTGGAGTATCCTGTGGTATCACTTTTGTTGGCCCTTACCTGGAATCGGGGTGTTGTGGTAACCACTCAAAGTTGATATTCCTGTGACTGTCGCCCAGTGATATTTCTAAGGAGATTTCGGAACAACACGATGGATAGGATCTTCGACAACTGTTATTTCGTTACCGGCGTGGAATCTGCAATTCTTCATATTGCCCTCTCTGTACGCATTTCTATGTGGATTACAAATCTCTCTCCCATCATTCATTCTGTGGATTACTGAACTTTTCTACTTTACCATCTGAATCTTGAGACTTAAATAATTGTTCCTAAACTTGACTGTTTGGGGGCCGCACACACATATATATGCATAACACTGTTAACTTTTGTTTATTTCATTTAAGTTTCTAAATACTGAGTAGATACTAATAAAGACAGTGGTTTTAACATTAAAGCCTGACTCAGTGTGAGATCTATTGCTGCTGGTACATATCGAAGAGTAATTTCAAGTAAGGTAAGCTAAGCTTAACTATTTTTTTCAAGAAAGTTTGGCTAAAAATGCATTCTCTACTCAAAAGAGTATTGATAATTATGTTTGGATTATTATAACTGCAAATTACTGATCACACTAAGGTACCATGGGAGAAAAGTCTCTGGATATCCACTCTATCGATGCCTGCTTTTATCTTTTACACTTCTATTAAGTTGTCTATCATCTTCCTTCGCTCCAGAGAGAAAAGCCTTAGCTCAGTCAACCTGTCCTCATATGACCTGCTGTCTAATCCATCCTGGCTCTTCCAACACTACGAAGGGCATCACATTTCCACATTGAAGACCATCTGCCGCTTCTGAAATGAAATAAATGCATTGAAGAGGGAATGAGAGAACCACGTGAAGAAGAAAGAAAAAGAGTGGTTTACTGAGGTTTACAAAGATGCTCCAGCTACTGGGTGACTTGACAGGTCCGTTCGGTTCAGGTTTGGCTGGCCCATGGTCAAAGTCAAACTTGTTATCAATTTCAAAAGTTCAAAGTAAAATATCTTATCAGAGTACATACAGTAGTGCTAGGAAGTTTGTGAACCCTGTCGCATTTTCTCTATTTCTGCATAAATATAACCTAAAATGTGACCCGATTTTCACGTGTCCTAAAACTAGATAAAGAGAACAAAATTAAATAAATAACACAAAAACATTATACTTGTTCATTTATTTATTGAGAAAATGATTCAATATTACACGTATTTGTTGGAAAAAGTATGAGAACCTCTGAGGTAGTGCCATCTACAAAAGCTACTTGGGGTCAGGTATTCCAGTCAATGAGATGAGGTTGGAGCTGTGGGTTGTAGAGGTGCCCTGTCCTATAAAAGACACACAAAGTCAGGTTACTGACAGAGCCTGCTCTTCCCAACAAAGATTAGTTTATGTGCACCATGCCTCGATGAAAACAACTTTCAGAGGACCTTAGAAGAAGAATTGTAGAGATGCATGAAGCTGGAAAAGGCTACAAAAGCATTTCTAAAGACCTGAGTGTTCATCAGTCCGCAGTAAGAGAAATTGTCTACAAATGGAAACTCGGTACTGTTGCTACTCTCCCTAGGAGATCAAATGGAAACTCGGTACTGTTGCTACTCTCCCTAGGAGATCACACCGAGCACAGCATGCAATGCTGAAGGAGGTTAAGAAGAATACAAAGGTAACAGCAAAAGACCTGCAGAAATCTCTAGAATTTGCTAAAGTCTCTGTTCATGTGCCACTATTAGGAAAATCACTGAACAAGAATGGTGTTTGTGGAAGGTCACCAAGGAGGAAACAATTGCTCTTCCAAAAAAAATTGCACATTTCAAGTTTGCAAAAGACTACCTGAATGTTCTACAACACTTCTAGGAAAATGTTCTGTGGACAGATGAGACAAAGGTTGAACATTTTGCTGTTGGAAGGGAAAAGGGCACTGCACACCAACACAAAAACCTCATCCCAACTGTGAAGCATGGTGGAGGGAGCATCATGGTTTGGGGCTGCTTTGCTGCCTCAGGGCCTGGACAGCTGGCAATCATTGAGGGAACAATGAATTTGGAATTGTATCAAGACATTTTACAGGAGACTATTGGGGTAGCAGTCTGTCACCTGAAGCTTAATGATCTGAAAGCAAGCATAAATCAACAACAGAATGGCTTCAAAAAAAGATAATGAGTGTTTTGGAATGGCTCGAAGTTCTGACCTTAATCCTATAGAAATTTTGTGCTAGGACCTGAAGCAAGCATTTCATGCAAGGAAGTCCACCAACATCCCAGAATTGAAGCAGTTTTGTAAGGAGGAATGGTCTGATATTCCTCCAAGCTGATGTGCAGGACCGATCAACAGTTACTCGAAAAGTTTGGTTGAAGTTATTGCTGTACGGGGGGGGGGGGGGGGGGAGGGTCACACCGGTACTTTTTCCAACAAATACATGTAATATTGGATAATTTTTCTCAATAAATAAATGAACAAGTATAATGTTTTTGTGTTATTTATTTAATTGGGTTCTCTTGATCTAGTTTTAGGACTTACATGAAGCTCTGATCACACTTTAGGTCACATTTATGGAGAAATAGAGAAAATTCTACAGGGTCCACAAACTTCATAACACCACTTCACACGTCAGCACATACAACCCTCGGATTCTTTTTACTGTGGGCATACTTCAAATCTATAGAACAGTAACTATGAACAGGATCAATGGACAACAAAACTGTGCAAATGCAAATATAAATAAATAGCAAGAAATAACGAGCATGAAATAACAAGATAAACAGTCCCTGTACTAACCCCATCAGTTGTGAGAACACCAGAAGTAGAATGAGTGTGGCTACCCCCTTGTGTTCAAGAGTCTGATGGTTGAGGGGTAGTAACTGGTAACATACAGAAAGAGTCTGATGGTTGAGGGGTAGTAACTGGTAACATACAGAAAGAGTCTGATGGTTGAGGGGTAGTAACTGGTAACATACAGAAAGAGTCTGATGGTTGAGGGGTAGTAACTGGTAACATACAGAAAGTCACAATATGCTACATTGAGAATCATTTTCTTGCAGGCATTTACAGAAAACTAAAAGAAGCAATAGAATTTTTGAAAAAAAAAACTAGATACTATATAAACAAAGACTGACAAACAACCAATGTGCAAAAGACAGACAGACAGATATACTTTATTGGTCTCGAGGGAAATTGGGTTTCGTTACAGTCGCACCAACCAAGAATAGTGTAGAAATATAGCAATATAAACCCATAAATAATTAAATAATACCGTTACTAATAAGAAGACCAATTGTACAAATAAACTATAATGCTGAGAACATGAGTTGTTAAAAAGCCCTGGGAAGTTGAGGTGAGTGAGGGTATCTATGCCAGTGGAGGAGCCCGATGGTTGAGAGGTAATAACTGTTCCTGAACCTAGTGGTGTGGGACCTGAGGCTTCTGTACACCTGCCTGGTGGATGACTGGGGTTCGTGACGATAGGTGCTGCTTTTCTTGTGGTGGTGCTCCATGTAGCTGTGCTCAGTGGTGGGAGGACTTTACCTGAGGTGGACTGGGCTGTATCCACATCTTTCTGTAAGCCTGTCTGTCCCTGGACATTGGTGTTTCCATACCAGGCCATGATGCAAACAGTCAGGATGGTCTCCACTGTGTATAGAAGTTAGTGGATACGGTTGGCAGGGGCAGAGTCAGTCCATTAACTTCAGATCTCAACCTGACTGATGCAGCCGTGGAACCCAGGCTATTACCTGGCTTATAGAGCCCAGCATGCCTATCAGTGTTCATTAAACAGCACATTATCAGGAGCCCAGGATCCATCTGTTGTCTCCAGTTGGTTAGCAGTTCAAGATTCAAGATTGTTGACCCAATGTAGATTGGGAGACTGTTTCACTGAGCACCTATGCTCCATCCACCAGAAGAAGCGGGATCTCCCAGTGGTCATCCATTTTAATTCCACTTTCCATTCCCATTCCAGTAAGTCTATCAATGGCCTCCTCCACTGTCGTGATGAGGCCACACTCAGGTTGGAGGAACACCTTATAATCCATCTGGGTAGCCTTCCAAGCTAATGGCATAAACATTAATTTCTCAAACTTCCAGTAATGTACCCCCAACCCTTCGCCATTCCCTATCCCCTTGTCCCTCTCTCACCTTATCTCCTTGCCCACCCATCTTCTCTCTAGTGCTCCTCCCCCCTTTTCTTTCTTCTGCGGTCTTCTGTCTCTTTCACCAATCAACTTCCCAGCTCTTTACTTTGTCCCTCACCCTTCAGATTTCACCTGTCAACTTGGGTTTTTCTCTCCCCTCCCCCCACTTCTTAAATCTACTCCTCCATTTTTTTTCTCCAGTCCTGCTGAAGGGTTTTGGCCCGAAACATCGACTGTACCAATTTCCATAGATGCTGCCTGATCGGCTGAGTTCCTCCAGCATTTACTGTGTGTGTGCTTGGATTTCCAGAGTCTGCAGACTTTCCCGTTTCCAGTACACAAGTATAAAAGAGAACAAAATAATTGTAACTCTGGATCTGATGCAGCTCAAAAAGATAAAGAACACAATAATAAAAAACACAATAAGTATAAATACATTAGATAGCTTATATACACGGTTTGATTGTATGTCCATAAAGTGACGCTAGGAGTGTCTGTACATAAGGTATCTCTGATGGGAAATGATAAAGTAGTGGTGGTTGGGGGCTGTGGAGGGGTGGGGCAGTGGCAGTTGCTATCCACAAGCTATTTGCAAAACAAATAAGTCACTTCGTTCATTTCTGTGTAACTGTAAGATTGATAGTCCTGCCTTAATTTGTTAATCTGCTAAATTACATCAACTGGCTAAAGTGTCGCTCTTCCAGTGTCCCCTATAGCAGTGGAAGAGTGTTGTTGTGTCAGCTTTTATCACCCATGGAGTTTTAAACCAGAGCACATGGAGGAAAGTTGCGCAGTTGCAGGGAACACGTACAAGCCCCTTGCACATAGTGGCGGGAATTGAACCCCAGTCACTGGTACTGCAAAGCATTATGCTACCTGCTACGTTACCGTGAAAGGGAAAAAGATATTGGTGCAAAAGCTGCTGCAATCCCCCCACCCTCACCTATCACCTGCCAGCTTAAACTCCTTCCCCTCATTCTTTCCAGTCCTGATGAAGGGTCTCAGCCTTAAATGTCAACTGTTTGTTCCCCTCCATTGATGCTGCCTGACCTGTGGAGTTCCTCCAGCATTTTGTGTGTGTTGCTCTGGATTTCCTACATCTGCAGAATCTCCCGTGTTTAGAATTTCCAATTTTTAATGTCTGAAGAAAATTCTTCTACTAAAGCAACAACAGTCATGAATAATTAATTGGAATGTGGGCCATCACTCCATAGCCGGGTGGACAGATATATGGATAGGAAAGGTTTAAAAGTTTCAATAAGTTTATTATCAGAATACATATTTGTTACCATATACTTCTTTAAGATTCATTTTTGCAGTCATTCACTATATTTCATTAGGAGTTTGAGGAGAACTGGTTTGTCACCAAAGACATTTGCAAATTTCCACAGATGTACAGTAGGGAGCATTCTAACTGGCTGCATCTCCATCTGGTATCGAGGAGCCAGTACACAGGAAAGTTGAAAACTCAGCCAGCTCCACCGTGGGCACTGGCCTCCCCAGCATCGAGGACACCTTTAGAAGGTGTTGCCTCATAAAGGTGGCATCCATGATTCTGATTCTGAAGGACCCCCATCACCCAACACGTGCCCTCTTCTCATTGCTACCATCAGGGAGGAGGTACATGAGCTTGAAGATACACAATTGACGTTTCAGAAAAAGCTTCTTCCCTACAGCCATCAGCATGCCGAATGGACAATGAAGCTAGGAACACTTCCTCTTTTTTGCACTACTTATTTAATTTATTTTTATATGTGCTTATTGTAATTTATAGTTTTATTATTATGTATGATGATCGATTCTAACCAAATCAAATTGTCACTGCTGGTGTCCCCCATAGATTTGTAAATGTTATATGACACATCCTCAGTTCCAAAAATGGTTGTTCCAAAATTCGAGGATATGTATTCAATTCTTTATTAGCAGCCAGTAAACATATAATCTTGAAATAATGAAACTTAAGCGTACACAGGCGTAATTAAGCAATCAACAAAAGATATGACATCTGTCGGTCCCCAAGCTGCAAAGCAAGAATACGAAACTTATTCCCTTCGCTTTTACCATCACCCCCTCCCCACATTCATAAGACTAGTTGGCATAATAAACACACAACACTGAATACAAAGCAGATAGAGAACAAGTACATGAACAAAGCAAGAATACCAAACTTATTCCATTCGCTGAAGATCTCTCTGCCGAGGAGTGTCCTTTTTGGACAGACATATGTTCCCACGTACAGATTTTAGGCAGTTCACAATTGTTTTCACTATTGAAACCAGCCACTACCAATCTGGAAACAATGTAACCATAATATAACAATGAGGGTCGGATGGCATCCCAACACAAGTACTCCCAGTGTGCGCGGCACGGTTGGCCGATGTATATACAGACATTTTTAATCCCTCCCTCTCCCAGTGTGCAGTGCCCTCCTGGTACAAAGCATCCATCGTTGTCCCTGTATCAAAGAAAACCAAGATAACATGTCTGAACGACTGGCCTTCTGCCCCACGCACCTCAATGATAAGCAAATGCTTTGAGAGGCTGGTCAAGGATTACATCTGCAGCTTGCTACCACCCACACTGAACCCCCTACAATTCGCCTACCGACACAACTGATCGACAGATGATGCAATAGCCACAGCTCTACACACCGTCCTTACACACCTGGAGAGGGATGCTTATGTGAGAATGCTGTTCTTGCACTACAGTTCAGCACTCAACACCATAATTCCATCCAGGCTTGACAAGGTGCTCAGAGACCTCGGCCTTCACCCTGCCTTGTGCAGCTGGATCCTGGACTTCCTGTCAGATCACCAGCAGGTGGTAAGAGTGGGCTCCCTCACCTCCACCCCTCAACACAGGAGCCCCTCAGGGCTGTGTCCACAGCCCCCTCCTCTACTCCCTATACACCCACAGCTCCGATCTGCTGATCAAATTTGCGGATGACTCGACATTGATAGGTCTTATTTCTAGCAGTGATGAGACAGGCTAAACACCGTGACACAGTGTGCCATGGCAACAACCTCTCCCTCAGTGTTGAACAAAATGAAGGAGTTGATTGTGGACTACAGGAGGAATGGAGACAGGCTAACCCCCATTGTCATCAGTAGATCTGTGGTTGAGGGGGTGAGTAGATTCAAGTTCCTCGGTATACACATCACTGAAGATCTCACCTGGACTGTACACACTGGCTGTGCAGTGATCTTTCACCTCAGATGGCTGAAGAAGTTCGTTATGAGTCACCAAATCTTCAGGGGCACCATTGAGAATATCCTGACTGGCTGTGTCACTGCCTGGTATGGGAACTGTACTTCCCTCAGTCGCAGGGCTCTGCAGAGAATGGTGTGGACAGCCCAGCGCATTTGTGGATGTGAACTTTCCTCTTTTCAGGACATTTACAGAAGGGGGTGCCTAAAAAGGGGGCCTGGAGGATTATCAGGGACCCCAGCCACAAACTGTTTCAGTTGCTGCCATCTGGCAAACAGCACCACAGCATTAAGGCCAGGACTAACAGGCTCCGGGACAGCTTCTTTCATCAGCCCCTCAGATGTATCAATACACATTGATCTGACTGTACATTGTGTCTGACTGTACATACACATCTACAAAACAATTATGTCTACAGTTTTAGTGTCTAGGCAATATCCTCCCACATCTCCCCTCTTTATTGGTTGTACATAGTGATGGAGACACTACATAAAGATTTTTACTCCTTTGGATGTAAGAAATAAATTCAAATACAAATACTCAGAATCTTCAGGCATAAGGGAATGCATGTTTTTCAAGTTGAGCTTGTTCATGATTCAGAATCAGGTTTAATATGAAATTTATCATGAGGCTCCCTGTGCAGAACACTGCAGTACTTCCTTGATCTAGGACAGCATAAGTAATCACTGTCTTGTTACCCTTCTTAGACTTCGCCTGAACTGGAATTACAGCAATTGTAGACCATAAGACATAGGAGCAGAACTAGGCTGTTTAGCCCATCGAGTCTGCTTCACCATTTCATCATGGCTGATCAAATGTCCTCTCAGCCCCATCTCCTGCCTTCCCCTAGTATTCCTTCATGCGCTGACCAATAAAGAATCTAGCAACCTCTGGGCTGCCTGTAGCAAAGAATTCCACAGATTCACCACTCTCTGATTAAAGAAATCCCTCTTCATCACTGTTCTGAAAGGACACCCCTTTATTTTGAGGCTGTGTTCTCTGCTTTTGGACTTTCTTGCCACAGGAAACATCCTCTCCACGTCCACTCTCACCTGAACTGGAGTTAAAGGAAGTTTACAGTCACAATCACCAGTCATTTGTTACTCACTACCGGGTTTGATTCATTCATGGCCTGTTGCAACTCTGCACCCTTTTCATTAGAGTGAACATGAAGTATGCTGGGATGCAAATTCAAAAAAAAGTAGATAACAAGTGAGTTTATGTTTTTCAAAGTGTTGTTTAATTCAGAGTTGAGGTGAGTGAAGTTAACTATGTCGGTTCAGGAGCCTGATGGTTGAGGGGTAATAACTGTTCCTGAACCTGGTGGTATGGGACCTGAGGCTCCTGTACCTCCTGCCAGATGGCAGCAGTGAGAAGAGAGCATTGCCTGCATGGTGGCATTCAGTAATGCCTTTTTTTGTGGCAGCACTCCTTGTAAAAGCGCTCAATGGTGGGGAGGCCATTGCATGTGATGGACTGGGCCGTATCTATCGCTCTCTATTCCTGAGCAGTGGAGTTCCCATATCAGATTGTAATGCAACCAGTTTGGACACACTCCACTGGGCACTTACAGGAATTTGTCAAAGTTTTTGGTGACAAACTAGATCTATACAAGGAAGTAGAGATGCCCGTATTCCTTCTTTGTGGTAGCAGTTATGTGCTGGTCCAGGACAGATCCCTTCATATATTAACACCAAGGAAGTTAAAGGTACTGACCCCGTAATGAGCACTGGCTCATGGACCTCCAGTTTCTTTCTCCTGTAGTCAATAATCAGCTCTTTGAGAACATCACAATATGAGCAGGAGTTAGCTATCTGGCCCATCAAGCCTCCTCTGCCATACAATAAGATATTGGCTGATCAGGCCATGGACTCATCTCCACCTACCTGCCTTTTCCCCATAACGCTTAATTCCCCTACTATGCAAAAATCTATCTAACCTTGTCTTAAGTATGTTTACTGAGGTAGCCTCCACTGCTTCTGTGGGCAGAGAATTCCACAGATTCACCACCCTCTGGGAAAAGCAGTTCCTCCTCATCTCTGTGAGTTTGCTCAATATCTGTACTTAAGGTGATAAGGAGGAAAAGATAATGTAGTGGTAGTTGGGGGGTGAGGAGAGGTGGGTTAGAGGTTGGAAGTGTTGATCAGCTTTCCTGCTTGGGAAAAGTAACTGTTTGTGTATTTGGTGGTCTTGGCATAGATGCTACACAACCTCCTTCCTGATTGAAGTGGGACAAAGAGTCAGGGTGCAGGGTGGGTGGGATCTTTCATGATGTTACTGGCACCTTTCTGTATACAGGTCCTTGAGGGCAGCTAGGCTGGTGTCGGTAACGCCTTGGGTAATTTTACCCATTACAGAGTCCTGCTCTCCGCTGCAGTGCCTGTGCCAATGCATGCTATTAAGTATGGATCTCAGGACCTGGAGAAACGCAAGATAGTTTGACCCTAGGTGGGTCTGAATTGTGAAGAGTTGGATTTTCAGAGAGTCCATTTTTGGGCAAAGTCAGGGCTGAACAAGTTTGCTCTGTGGCTGCAGAAGTGAGGTTGGTCAACATGGTATCGAAGGCAAGAAGGAGAGGAGGAACCAGTGGGGATGAAAAAGGCAAATGAACAGATCAAAGATCTCACAGAACTACTGCTAAGAAGAGCACTGATCTAAAATTGCAGAACTGTAGAGTTCCAGTTACAAACGAGAAAATCTAGATGCTGGAAATCAAAGAAACACACACAAAAATGCTGGATGGTTTTGTGAGTGTTGCTTGAGTTTCAATTGCGGTTACAGTAACGCCAGTTACAGAAAAGGGTTGGCCCAGACTGGTGGGGCCGAATGGCTGTCCCAGCGCAGTCGCACAGGGACGAGCCGGTCACGAGATCGGTGATCGATTCTACCGCCTGCGCTGAGCGCCTCGCCGCCATTGCTGCGGCACTCGATTGCGGTCCCTGGTATCCGCGGCGGCGGGAGGATCGGCAGCGGCACCGAGATCCCGGCTCAGGCCACGGCGGGAGGTAGGCCCGGACCGCGGAGGGCGAGCTTGAGGGAGCTCGGCGCCTGATCAGCGCTCAAGGCGCCAGTCGACCCCGGGGTGGAGGGGGGATTCGCTGAGCGCTCGATTCCTCCATCTAGAACCTTCGACAAGATGGCGGCCGGGCCTTGGCGCAGGCCGCGGCGGGAGGAGGGGGAAGGGAGAGAACCGGGCAGGGTGGCATGACGGAGCGTTTTTCTAAATAGTGTTTGGTATTACCATGGGGCAGGAAATTGATGCCTCACTCCCTTTACTTAGACGATGAACCAAGTCTTTCAGCGCCACTAACACCCCGTCCACTTCCCTTATCTAATCCATGTCTTCTAATCACGCCACCTCTCGTCTTCGGACACCCTTCTCTTCCCCCCACCCCCACCTTCGGACCCCCTTCTTCCTTCCCCCCCCCTTCGGGCCCAATCCCCCTCATTCCCTCGGCCGCCTGTTCATCCCCCATCCTGTCTTCCCTCCCCTCTGTCCCCTCTTCCCCCCCACCTCCCCTCTTTCTCCAGCTCTCCTCGGTCCCCTCTCCTTCCCCCTCCCCTCGCTTCTCTCTCTGCCCTCGGCTGCTGTGACATTAGTTACAACGAGGATTGTGAAATTATGAAATGCGTTATGCAGTCTTTGATCAGGACTAAACTCAGGGCCAGCTGAAGCATGGCGGGAAGTGTTCAATTCTGAATCCTTCCTGTGTAGATTTACCAGCTTTCTCAATTCTTAGATCGGTGATAATTGCACTTAGCCTGCAAAGAAAATCACTGGTTGGACTGAAATGAAGTTGTTCACTGCTTTATGTCATTTCAGTCTACAGTGGCATGCAGATTAGCAGTATAACCGCTTAATTCACCATTCTTTGGTTCTGGCAGCAAATGGTTTTCTTCCTCTTTGGTTGTGAAATCACAGATGTTAACTTGATCTTTCATCTGTTTCTTTTCCTTAAGAGTTATCTCGTAATTCTCGTCTAATCCATTATGAGCTTGGAAAAGATGCAGTCTTGATCCAGGTGCTGTTTGTCAAATGACAAGTTTCTTCTCCAGAAATAAATTGGAACACGGATCGTTGATTTAATTGAAGACAATGTTCTTCTCTGTGAATTTTTGGGGAGGTATTTACTGCTTGCAGCCATTTTAACTTTTAAGTTGGGCGACACTTTACAGCGTGCACTTGGCTTTGGTTCAAAGAACTGGCTTTCTTTTGGGCATTGAACAGTTCAAGAAATAGTGACTGAAATTTGAGTTGGTTGAAATCAGATTTGGTCAGCTTTTGCAGGGAGATTATCATGATAGATTGCTCTCACTCGTAACAAAGTAGTGTTGAGGTTATTGAAATGTATTTACGAAAGTATAAACAATACAGAATATTACACCAAAGGAACAGGTCCTTCAGCCCACACTGTGGTACCAAAACTAATTAAATGTTCTGCAAGTATCTTGGTGTACTGATTGTGGATGATCACATTGAATGGCGGTGCTGGCTCAAAGGGCTGAATGGCCTACTCCTGCAACTATTGTCTATAAATGCCTAACTTCCCTTATGCCTATACAATCTCTAACCCTTCATTCCCTGTACATTTATGTGTCTGTATTGTATTTGCCTTGGAGGGGAGGAGGGTCTCATTAAAACTTGCTGAATGTTCAAAGGCCTCGACAGAGTGGACGTGGAGAAGATGCACATGGTGGAGGAGACTAGGACCAGAGTGCACAGTCTCAGAATAGAGGGACATCTATTTAGTAGAGAGAGATGGAGGAATTTCTTTCACTAGAGAGGTGAATTTGAAATTTGTTGCCGAAAGTGGCTGTGGAGGCCATGTAATTGGATGTATTTAAGGCCAAGATGGATATATTCTTGATTAGTCAGGGCATGAAGGGATATGGAGGAAGGAAGGCAGGAAATTGGGTCAGCCATGGGAAATAGATCAGCTATGGTGAAATGACCTAATACTGTTCATATATCTTATGGTCTTAAATACACGCCATCTGGGAGTAAACATTTTGACCCTGGAATAGAAGATAACTGCTGTCCACTCCTTATATTCATCACCCTTACCATAGACAGCCGTTAGCAGCTCGCCAGAGTCCTTTATCCTGGATCAGTCTTTCAAGTTATCCCCAGGTGTAGGTCTTTCCTCTCCCAGGTATGAGGTGTCTGGAGTCTCTAAGCATTTCTCTAGCAGTAGGCTTTTACGGGATGGATTTGCTAGCCCCATGCCCAGCCCTCCTTTCGCAGCCGGGCTTGGGACTGTCCATGGCAGAGTTCCATTCTGTCTGTGCCTCTCATAGTCTTATAGCCTTCAGCCAGATGAAAATTTTAGATCAGTCAAATAAATACCAACCTTTCTTAGAATGAGAAGACTAAAATAGCTTATGTGGAATCAGATCTCTGACAATTGCATGTACACCATTGCGAATCAATAGGTTAATGATTGTCCGATGATGACAGGAAATCTGTGCTGGACAGTTTTTAAAGTGGAAAAGCCCATGCACTGGGGCAGAGTCACTCTCTTGATCTTGGTATGAACAAGAGTCACAATTGAGTTGCAGTGGACACTGGCGTGTCATGTACATCGCTTGCAATGGAGCGTTCCTGGCTGTTGGATCTCATCGGCTCAATCTGCTGGAGCAGACTTCACATGCACGCTGATAGTTGGAGCCGGAGGTGAAAACTGAGTGTTCAAATGGAGACTAGAGTGAGCTGCCCTGGAATGGATACTGCAAGCCCCTTCACCCAGAGGTGCTACTCCTCCCGGGACATCCCTTTCTAGTTTGTTTTTCAGTGATGCTGAATCATATATACGACTTCCTACACATCATTGAGTACCATCCTCGGAGCCAAGGCACAAATGGTAATGCCCTTTTTGATTTCTTTGGGAAGCAAGAATTAATTTTTGCACAGTACATTCAAGTTTAATGATCCCTTCTGTTATTAGAGTGGTACATCAGTATTTTAAGAATAAATTTCTTAAATCATTAAAATTAGCATCAGCAAAATTTGTAACATTTGAGTTCAGTTTCCATGTTAATTTCTGTACGTTCGTAATACGAATGATGCTGCTGTGATATGCATTCAGTGACTGCTTTATTAGGTACTCCTGTACACCTCATTAATGCAAATACATATCCAGCCACGTGACAGCAACTCAATGCAGAAAAGCATGCAGACATGGTCAAGAGGTTCAGTTCTTTGGACCAAACGTCAGAATGAAGAAAAATGTAATCTAAGTGACTGGCCGTCAAATGTTTGTTGGTACTAGACGGGGTTGGTTGAGGATCTCAGATACTGCTGATCTGTGATTTTCACGCACAATAGTTGAGAGTTTACAAAGAATGGAGCCAGGAACAAAAACAATCCAGTGAACAGCGTTTCTGTGGGAGAAAACACCTTGTTAATGAGAGAGGTCAGAGGAGAATGGAGAGACTTGTTCAAGCTGACAGGAAGGCAACAGCAACTCAAATAACCATGTATTACAACAGTTGTATGCAGAAGAGCATCTCTGAACACATGTCGAACCTTAAAGTATACAGCTATAGCAGCAGGAGATCACAAACCTATCAGTCAAGTGACCAATTTCAACGGTTGGTAAATTTATTATCAAAGTATATACAGTGGTATGCATAAGTTTGGGCACCCCTGGTCAAAATTTTTGTTATTGTGAATAGTTAAGTGAGTAGAAGGTGAACTGATCTCCAAAAGTCATAAAATTAAAGATGAAACATCCTTTTCAACATTTTAAGCAACATGAGTGTATTATTTCTGTTTTGGATAATTTTAGAGTGGGGGAAAAAATGGAAAGGAGCACCATGCAAACGTTTGGGCACCCCAAGAGATTTGAGCTCTCAGATAACTTTTACCAAGGTCTCAGACCTTAATTCGTTTGTTAGGGCTATGGCATGTTCACACTCATCGTTAGGAAAGGCCAGGTGATACAAATTTCAAAGTTTTATAAATACCCTGACTCCTCAAACCTTGTCCCAACAATCAGCAGCCAGGGGCTCCTCTAAACAGCTGCCTAGCACTCTGAAAATTAAAATAAATGACGCCCACAAACCAGGACAAGATAGCAAAGCATTTTCGGGTAGCCATTTCCTCAGTTTGTAATGCAATTAAGGAATGACAGTTAACAGAAATGGTGGAGATCAAGTTGAGGTCTGGAAGACCAAGAAAACTTACCTAGAGAACTGCTGGTAGGCAAATCAAGACCTCCGTTTGACTGTAAAAGACCTTCAGGAAGATTTAGCAGACTCTGGAGTGGTGGTGCACTATTCTACTGTCTAGCGACACCTGCACAAATATTACCTTCATGGAAGAGTCATCAGAAGAGAACCTTTCCTGCATCCTCACCACGAAATTCAGTGTCAGAAGTTTGCAAAGGAACACCTAAACGAACCTGATGCATTTTGGAAACAAGTCCTGTGGACTGATGAAGTTAAAATAGAACTTTTTGGCTGCAATGAGCGAAGGTATGTTTGGAGAAAAAAGGGTGCAGTATTTCATCAAAAGAACATCTCTTCAGCTGTTAAGCACACGGGTGGATCGATCATGCTTTGGGCACGTGTTGCAGCCAGTGGCACAGAGAATATTTCACTGGTAGAGGGAAGAATTAATTCAATTAAATACCAGCAAATTCTGGGAGCAAACATCACATCGTCTGTAAAAAAGCCGAAGATGAAAAGAGGATGGCTTCTACAACAGGATAATGATCCTAAACACACCTCAAAATCCACAATGGACTACCTCAGAGGCGCAAGCTGAAGGTTTTGCCATGGCCCTCACAGTCCCCTGACCGAAAATCTATGGATAGACCTCAAAAGAGCAGTGCATGAAACACAATCCAAGAATCTCACAGAACTAGAAGCCTTTTTCAAGGAAAAGTGGGCAAAAATCCCCCAAACAAGAATTGAAAGACTCTTAGCTGGCTACAGAAAGCGTTTACAAGCTGTGATACTTGCCAAAGGGAGTGTTACTAAGTACTGACCTTGCAGGGTGCCCAAACTTTTGCTTCGGGCCTTTTTCCTTTCTTGTTATTTTGAATCTAAAAGATGGAAATAAAAAAGTAATTTTGCTTAAGATATTATAGAAATGTGTCCTCTTTAACTTCATGCCTTTTGGAAATCAGGTCATCTTTTACTCGCTTAGCTATTCACTGTAACAGAAATTTTGACCAAACTTCTGCATGTCATTGTATATGTCACCATATAGAAACATTGAGATTCATTTTCTTGTGGGCATATTCAATAAATCCAATAACCATAGTAGAATCAATGAAAGACTGTATCAACAGGGCAAATGAGCAGCGTGCAAAAGAAAGCAATAAATATCGAGAACCTGAGATGAAGAGTCCGCAAAAGTGAGTCCGTAAGTTGTGGGAACGTTTCAGTGGTGGGTCAGGTGAAGCTGAGTGAAATCATCCTCTCCAGTTCAGGAGCCTGATGGTCGAGGGACAACAGCTGTTTGAACCTGGTGGTGTGAGTCCTGAGGATCCTGCCACACATACCCACCCCCCCCCCCCCCCCCCGCCCTTCCTGATGGCAGCAGCAGCGGAAAGAAGGCATGACCTACATGATGGAGTTCCCTGACGATGGCTACTGCCCTTTTCTGACCACAATCCATGTAGAGGGCTTTGCCTGTGATGGACTGGGCCGTATCCACCACTTTTTGGAGAGGGCATTTAAGGGCATTGGTGTTTCCATACCAGGCTGCATTGCAAGTTACTTAAGTACAGGAGCTGCCCAATAAAGTTTCCACCAAGTGTAGCTCTAGTTACTATTTTTAGTGTAAGATTCAGTGATGAGTAGTGAAGCGTTAATGTGAAATAAGTAAAACAAAAACAAAGTGTGATTTAACAGATCTGTCTTATGTACTGTGTGTGTAGTGAATGATATGCACTGTTGAGTTTCTCTTTATGCCTCTAATCTTAAAGTTAACTTAGTTTACTTAGGCCCTGCTCCTTTTGTGAAGATTTATAGTAGATCACACCTCCAAAGGTATGGTTATAGACTTGTGCTTGCTGTTTAACTTTTGATTCTATGAGGAAGGTTGCATGATTGAGGCTAAAATATGCATAAGAATTGGTGGAGCAGTGCAGACTTTAACATTGAAGAGAAATTTCAGAAGATATTGTACATCGAAGCCAACTGAGAAGAAGGAACGTCGGTGGTTTGGATTGCAGTCTGCAGGATGAGACTGTTTGAAGATACTCTTGATGTATGTTCACAAAGGCAGTGTCAGCAAAGCTGGTTCAAATGGAAGGGAAGTTCATATGCACACAATATTATTGAAAACAAACAGTCTGGAGATACTTTGGATGTTACAAAACAGCTCTTAGCTAAGTACAGTTTTAATTGATACCGTACTGCATTAGCAGAGCTGGCTTGTTATCTGACATGTTATTCACCAATGTATTTGTGCTGTTTGGACAGTTGAAAACTAGCAACAGAGTGGGCAAGAAGGGATGGGCTGACTTACCTGAATTGATGTGCATGATGAACTGACAATTTGCAGAATCTAAGAAACTCCCTACACTTTTGGAAATGGGCAATGTGAGGAAGAATACCTGCAAGGGATGTGTTACTGGTCAAGATCTTTCGTGTGGTGAATGTTTTCTGCAATGTTGTCTGCTATGGAGATCGAGGCTTTTGATATAACAGTGATTTGTTTCTCAGTTTGACTTTTGGTCTTGGGTCCTATCTGCTACTGGCCAAGCCAGCAATTTTTAACCCTTCTAAAAGTGATGCTGAGCCATCATCTTGGACAATCACAGTTCTAATGAAAAGGTGCTCTCATGGTGATGTTAAGGAGGGAGTTCCAAGATTTAGACCCAGCGGCAGTGAAGGACCAGCGATATATTTCCATATTCTTTTAGAACAGAGATGAGGAATTTCTTTAGCCAGAAGGGGGTAAATTTGTGAAATTGATTATGAAGGGTAATTGTTTGCCCAGTCAAGTGGGATGTGCGGTTCTGTGCTTCTGAAGTGTTGGTTTTGCACTCATTCAGTCAAGTTCATACTCCTGATTTGTTCCTCATTGGAATGACAGATAAATCATGCTGCAGGGTATATACAGGCTCTGTCCTGCCCTGTGAATTGGGTAACTTATCAGAGTTGCTACAAACCATGACTTGCTAAGGTTTGAAAGCCACTGTTGTAGAAACCTGGCCGGGTTTCTGAAGCTGCTGCATCCATAGAGTACAAAAGGAAGAAGAGATGACTATTCAGGATGGTGGATGTATGCCAGACAAGCAGGTTGCTTTATCCTTAATGTATTATTTTCTGAGTGGTGTTTGAACTGCTCTTGTTCAGGTAAGTGGATTACACTCTTGATGTGCTTTGTAGGTGTTGGAAAAGTTTTTTGGAATCTGGAAGCGAGACCCTATTTCTGTGGTATACTTGGATCTAGTTTATTTGGGTTTCTGATCATTGGTAACATCTAGAATGCTGGTATAGAATTTAGTCACAGTACAACTGTTGGACTTAAGATGAAAGGTTTAAAAAACCTCATTTTGGAATTAGCCATTAATCTGGTGATTACCACCTCAACTTGGGTTTGAATATTCACTCAATTTTGCCAATACTGTTATTAAGGATATAGAATTGAATATCTGGCAACCATCAGCAAATGTAGAGAAGAAAGGATAGTTACTGAAACCGACAAGGCTGAGCTGCTGCAATGAAGGCCAAGAAGACTGAACTCCAGTGTCATCATCTTTGCGAAGTAACAGGTTTTACAAGGATCTCTTTCACTACAATTGGAAATTTGCCTCAGTTTGCATCAGAACTGTGACGGATCTTGTTCTGAATGGTCCCGGTGATCCCCAAATCAAGCTTTGGTGAACAAATTATTGAACAGTGATACTTTATAGCAGTTATTACAATGAACTGGTGGCTCTAAAGTGGATTGGAAGGCAGCTGGTGAGTGGATTCAGTTTGTTCCTTTATAAAATGTTCAATTTTACTGGGTATTATTTTCCATGTGCTAATTGACCTGTGCCATACTGCACATTGCATGACCTACAAGGTGGAGGTCCCCGATGATGGCTCTGCCCTTTTGCGATAGTGCTCTGTGTAGATGTGCTCAATAGTGGGGAGGGCTTTGCTTCTGATGGACTGGGCCGTATCCACCACTTTTTGTAGAGTTTTCATTTAAGGGCATTGGTGTTCCCATACCAGGCTGCATTTTTCCTGAACCTGATATCAGTCCACCTGTTCTGAAATATTTTTCCCCTCTGATGAAAGTAAAGTTGCAGCTGTAAGGGCAGTTTGGTAGTACCAGTTAGTGTAACATTTTGCAGTGTCAGGAATTATTGATTGGGGTTCAGTTCCAGCTGCTGTCTGTAAGGAGTCAGTTACTTCACGCTTTGACCGGTGGGTTACCTCTGAGTGCTTTGGTTTTCTCCCACATTCCAAAAACATACGGATTTGGGTTGGTTAGTTGTGGGCATGATATGATGACACTCGGACACATCCTTGGACTGTTGGACATTAGCAAAACAATGCATTTCACTGTGTTTTGATGTACATATGAGAAAGAAAACTAGTCTTTTTAATGTCGAGTGTCCAATTGTCAGGGACCATTCTGGAAAGAAGAAAATGTGAGTGAGGGTTATAGCCACTCGCCTGTGTGGAGGAGGTTTATTGTGGTGGTTATGAAGGTTTATTTGTGTAGCATAAATATCAGCAATGTCTTGAACCTATTCTAGCTCTGTATCCTTGTACATTGTATAGATCTTGGTGAATTTGGCACTATCTGTTTAATTATCTGAGGAGTTGCAAATTGAATTGAGCTTTAAAATCATTATTCATCCTCACTTTGGGCACAGTCTGTGGAAGGTCAGTGGTGAAGATGCTGAAGTAGATTGACAGTGTGTGCAGCTTCTGCATTGTAGGTCTGGGACATTAATATGTCAACTTTGACAGCTGCAATCATCTGTCCATGAAGTGTGGCATCAGCCAGTAGATTTCCTCTCTCATTCCAATTAAATTTACAGTTTTATAAAACATTTCAGTGCTCCCCTTCCCCCCCCCCCCCCCCCGCCATTACATGCCATCTTGATGTCATTACTTCAACCAAATTTGATATATGCTTTAATTTTTGGACAAGCTGTAAGGGGGCAGGAACTGTTATTCTGGATAAAGTTTAACTGATCTTAAATGGACAAATAATAATGCATTCAATCACTGCTGGTTATTGAAAGGAAACTGATGATGTTAAAATAGGAATTGGATTTTTCTTACTTTTACTGTTGAGAGATTGCTTCTTTTCAAATCTTTTTTTTATTATTATTATTATCCAAAATAATGAGTACATGGAAGTAGGTAACACTTACAATGTCTCAAAGGAAAAAAAAATGTTTTAAAGATTGAAAAATATGGTGACACAAAAAAAGAAGAAAAAAACCCTACTAAAGCGAAGAAAAGTGAGAGAAAATAAAGAACCCATTAGGTGTTCAACCCCAGAGCCATGTGTCATACAAAAAGCTTCTAAAGATAAACATCAAACCGCCAGCAAAAAAAGTTATACCAAAATTTACAATTGGATCGTGGAGGAAATCTATGAATTAACTCAAATGGTAGTAACGAGCAAATGAACCCCAACTTTTCTCAAAATCAAACATAGGTTCGAAGCTCCAAACTAAGACATAGCATCAATCACTTGAGAGAACCATTGTGACAGAATGGGAGCCGACATATCTTTCCACTTCAACAGAATGGCCCTCCTAGCTATCAATGTAACAAACGCAATAACATGCTATTGCGTGAGAGATTGCTATTGTTTCACCTGCACTATATTAGTGGATGATAGTCCTCAGTAGGAGGGACACTGTACCATAGTGAATAGTGTAAATGCTACTATACCTTCAACAGAACCATAGAACACTATGGCACAGTACAGGCCCTTCAGCCCTTCATGTTGTGCCCACCCATATAATACTTCAAAAAAAGTACTATACCCACACTACTCCATAACCCTCCATTTTTCTTTCATCCATGTGCCTGTCCAAGAGGCTCTTAAATACCCCTAATGTTTTAGCTTCCACCACCATCCCTGGCAAGTCATTCCAGGCCCTCACAACCCTTTAACTTCCCTCGGGATCAATAAAGTATATCTCTCTGTCTGTGTGAGAAAACTTACCCCTGATGTCTCCCCTAAACTTGCCTCCCTTAATTTTGTACCTGTGCCCTCTGGTGTTTGCTGTTGGTGCCCTGGGAAACAGGTACTGACTATCCACCCTATCTATACCTTCCTTAATCTTGTAGGCCTCTATCAAATCCCCTCTCATTCTTCTACACTCCAAAGAGAAAAGTCCCAGCTCTTGCTAACCTTACTTCATATGAACCTTACTTGTTCGCCAATCCAGGCAACATCCTGGTAAATGTCCTCTGCACCTTCTCCACATTCTTCCTATAATGAGGTGACCAGAATTGAACACAATACTCTTAAGTGCGGTCTCACCAGAGATTTGTAGAGTTGCAATGTGACCTCTCTACTCTTGAACTCAATCCCCCTGTTAATGAAGCCTAGCAACCCATAGGCCTTCTTAACTACCCTATCAACCTGAATATCCCAGGTTCAATTCCATCATTGTCAATAAGAAGTTTGTATGTTCTCCCCATGAGTGTGTGGGTTTCCTCTGGAAGCTCTGATTTCAGGCCACATGCCAAAGACGTCTGGGTTAGTAGGCTAATTGGTCACATAGGTCTAATTGGGTAACATGGACTCATTGGGCCGGAAGGGGTCTCGAAACAAATTTTTAAAAATACTACAATTTATTTTTTAAATATTTTTATTTTTTCAAAGAAAAAAACTAGTAAAGAAGTTAGTACAGTGCAAAACAAAGGTATCAAATGTACAGTTCATGACAGTTTTTAAAAAAGCACCCATGATAGAATCATATATAGTTAGTTACCAGCCCACCCTCCTATTGCCTGACTCCAAGCCAACTTTACAATATATAGAAACGTTAATCAGAACTTTTATCTCCACTGAGCTATATTTATAAAAAGAAGATATATTGCCTACTGCCTGGACTATAATACATTTACACATCAAAAACTGTAAATCTTAACTGAATGAAGCTGGAAGTAAGGGATTTTTATACAGAAGAAAAAAAAGGGGTAGACCTTTAATCTAAGCGGGAATTATGAAAATATTCAAGAAAAGGTCCCCACACCCTTTGGAACTTTATGTCTGAATTAAGAAGTGAATAATGAATCTTTTCAACGTCTAAGCAGGACATAATGTCTCTGAGCCATTGAACATGAGTGGGTGGGGCAGCATCTCTCTACCTGGCCAAAAGAGAGGCAAAAGACAGTGCATGGTGTTTAGTCGAACTCAGATGCGTGTCAACCTCTCCCAAGGTACCAAAAAGAGCAATCAGATGATTAGGTTCCAAACAGTACTTAAGTATATGGGGTAAAGTTAGAACGACATCTCTCCAGTACTTCTCGAAGCCAGGGCAAGTCCAATACATATGAATAAAGGAAGCCTTGCCCCTTTTACACTTGTCACACCAGGTACTAATGTCTGGATAGATGCGTGATAATTTAGTTTTAGACATATGAGCCCTGTGTACAACCTAAACTAACAGGCAATGGCGAGCACATAAAGAAGTTAAATTAACTGACTTGAGAATTGAATCCCATACATCATTGCATAAAGGAAAATTTAAATCTTGCTCTCAGGCAGTTCTAATTTTGTCAAGGGGGACTCGCCTCAAAGTCGCTAACTTATCTCAAATAGTAGATATTAAACCTTTACACAATGGATTCATGTGAAGAAACAAGTCAACAACATTTTTATCGGGTACCTCAGGGAAATTTGATATTAGAGTTGATAAAATATCTAATTTGGAGATACCTAAAGAAGTGAGTGTTGGGTAGGTTGAACTTAAGATGCAAAACGATTGTCTATAAAAAGATCTTCAAAGCACCTAATGCTTCAGGACGAAGGGTCTCAGCCCGAAACGTTGACAGTGCTTCTTCCTATAGATGCTGCCTGGCCTGCTGCGTTCCACCAGCATTTTGTGTGTGTCGCTTGAATTTTCAGCATCTGCTGATTTCCTCGTGTTTGAACTTTTGCTGTTAGCTTGTTATTATTGCGCAAGCTGGAACAAATGTTTTCCAGCTCATTAACACGTTGGTCCAAATCTTGTGTGACAAGCTGGAGACTTGAGCCTCTGCTTTGGAATTAACTTGATCCAATTTCGATTCCAACGAACTGAAAGAGGAATCGGTAATTATCTCCTGTCTGTGCTGATCCAGTATCAAGATAATAGCCAGCCACTGGAACATATTTTTTCCCGGGTTTGGAACTCTTTGAGGTCGTTGTAGAGCAGGTGGGAGAGAGAATGAGAAGTTTAATAGTTTGGATTTAATAAAGGGAGAGAAGGAATGCGGAGATAAGAAACAGAGCAGAGCGGAAGTTTTTAGCGACCAGTGCATCGCCATCTTGACCAGAAGTTCCCAGTTTATTTTAAACCCTGTTGCCTTTGTGTGCAGAGTAAATTCAACTTGTTGATGTGATGGGGAATACATCAGAGTCTGATTTCTATAATGGTAGTATGGGGTGAATTCATTTGGCATCTCTGGCTGAAAACATTTGCCAATATTTTAGCTTGCGATATTGTCATCATTGAGCCCCTTTATAATATAAACCGTTTTTAATACCATCAAACCTTACCATTGAACGTGGGGTCTGTGGACCACCAGGTTGGGAAACTCGGCTTTTCTCTGTGGTTTTAATTAATGAAAGACAATTCCCTTGAATATGGTGGCTTTCATTAAAATGTTTGCCTTTGCTTATCAACTCTCATCTTTTAATCTAGTTTCCCAAACTGTTTTTCACTCCTCCTTAATTAGGTTTGTCGAACATTTTAATCTTGGACTTAAACTGGCTAAATATTTTTGATTAATAAAAGGGAAAATGTAGTCCAAGGACAGATCTAGCAGTAATTTGCATAAAATGGTTAGCAGCAGCAAATGTGTAATTGACCTTACATACTAAGATGTCTGTAATTACTCAGAAATAGAAGCTTAACTATGTAACTTGCAATGTAATGAAGGGCAAGATTATTAACTTGACTAAAAGTGTCTCTTGTAATGACTTTCATGGTCACGAATACTGTTACTAATTGCCAGTATATCGACTGCCATTATGCAGAAGTTGTAAATAGTCAGTTTGTAGAGTTTAGTGCCAATGTCAGTTTCCGTGTAAACACACTTGGACTTAGAGTCGTAGAATAATAGAGCACTATAACACAAACACCAGAAGCTCAATGCAATGAAATGATCTGTACAAATCGTATGTACGACATGTTTTTCACTGTACCCTGGTACATGTGACAATAGTATGAGGGGTGATTGATAAATTTGTGGCCTAGGGTAGAAGGAGTCAATTTTAGAAAACCTAACACATTTATTTTTCAACATAGTACACTCTTACATTTACACACTTAGTCCAGCAGTCGTGGAGCTTATGGATCTTGGACCTCCAGAAAGTGTCCACTGCAAGGGTGATTGATGTTTGTGGCCTAAGGCAGAAGGAGATGTGTTATACAGCTGTCGTTACATGCACATGCAGTTCAACTCTTCAGTTGATTATGCAGAAAGTTTGAAATTAATAACTCATCAGTTAATAACTCATCGGGGTGATTGATAAATTTGTGTCCTAAGGTAGAAGAAGATGAGTTATTAACTTAAAACTTTCTGCCTAATCACTCAAAGAGTTGACTCTATACAATGCTAATAATTATTTTGATTATTATGAGGAGTGCTTGATAGTTCTTGACATGTACTCTGTGGAGTTTAGAAGATGGGGGTGGGGGGGAGGTCTCAGTAAACCTGAATATTGAAAGGACTAGTTAGGGTGGATGTGGATTAGTTCCTATCGGGGGGAGTCTAGGACCAGAATGCAGGGAGATCGATTTAGAAGAGAGATAAAGAGTAATTTCTTTAGCCAGAGGGTGATGAATTTCTGGAATTCATTGCCACAGACAGCTGTGGACGCCAAGTCATTGGGTATATTTGAAGCAGAGGTTGATAGGTTCTTGATTGCAGGGTGAAGTGGGGGGGAATAATAAATCAGCCATGATGGAATGGCAAAGCACACTCAAAAGGCCAAATGGCCTAGTTCTGCTGCTATGCCTTATGGTCTTATTATCCAGCTCCCACCCATCCCAATCTCCCACATTCCCTCTAAATTCTTTAGGTTCATTGGATATTTCTTCTGTGCAGCACCTTAAATTGAATTAAAAAATGTATTGGGAGTATCAATAGGAAAACAGCCAATAGTGGATCCTCATCTGGGATATCACATAGTTCAGGTCGCAAGATATAGTCTTAAAAATTGCTTTGGAGAGGGTGTAGATTCACTGGAATGGGGTTTCCTAGTTATGAGAAGAGTCTGGGTAGTTATTGAACACTACAGCGTAGAAGCTGGCACCTCATCCCCGTCTGGTCCATGCTGAATTATAAACCTATCCAGTCCCATAAACCTGCAACCGGACCACAGCCTTCTGTACCCCTCCCATCCATATACCTATCCAAATTGCTCTTAAACGTTGAATCTGAACCCACGCCCATCACTTGCATTTCTTCATTCTCACGACCCTCTGAAGTTGTTCCCTCTCATGTTCCCTCTTAACCCATGACCTCTAGTTCTGAAGGATCTGATCTCTGCCCGAAGTATTTCAAGTTGATGGTTACATTAAGAAGTGTTTAATTTCTGTCTTTGTCTTCATATCGGACTACGGTGTTAAGATAGAATTACTGCTGTGTGATCTCAGGCACATTTTGAATCTATCAGTATCTTTGAACCTCAAATATTGAGCTGAAATTAATAGAGTGTCAGTTTCAAAGTTTTTGCAAATGTAGAAGATTTTAGCGTTGCCTAGCTCAGCTCAAGACTGATATAGTGTCATATTTTAAAATTACACTGTCCTTGATGTGGCATAAAATTGTTAGTGGTAGGTCGCAAAATGGTTGTATGTATGTTGGGTCAATGCTTACAATCATGATCAAGTGGTTAATATTCACTTGAATAAGCTTAAGTTTAGACAAGAGCATTAGCATGGATTTGACAAACTTGGATTTTAATTTTATGATGAGTTGACAGAACTGAAGATAATGCAACAGGTGTTGTTTATGTGGACATCATTAAAGGCAAATAGAGCCTAGTAACAAATAGTTTTTCAGATTACAGATATAAAATCTGAAAAAGATCTGCATTTTCAGATAGTAATACAGTCTATTACAGTCCTTTCACTTACCACACTCCCAACTATTGGATCACAAACAAATTTGGAAATGTTATCTTGCATTCTGATGTTCAGGATAACATTTCCAAATTTGTGTGTGATCCAATGGTGGGAGTATGGTAAGTGTGAGCATAGTAATGGACAGCTTAAGAACATAAGCTGGCTGACTGGACAGGCAAATAGTGAATAAATTTAATAGTGTGAAGTAATGCACTCTGGCAGAAAGTATAAGGTATACAGACTTCATACAGTTCCTAGGGAGTGCAGCGACTTGGAGAATTTGGGCATGAAGACAATAGATGCTTCTGTTTTTGGAATCTGGAACAAAACGATGCTGGAAGAACTCTGCTTGTCAATCTTAAATCGCTAAATTTCATTTTGATAGAGCATCTGCACATTTGTGTATAAATTGTGTTACATGCTATGCCATAGTTAATAACACATGATATCCTGAAATTCATAAACATGGAAATTAATATTGAACCATATAAGCTGGTTGGATCACAGCCCGAGTAGGTTATCCTGGGATATAAGTAAATGATGACCCATTGGTCAGGGTGCTATACTGCGACAGGGAACAGCAGAGATTGGATAATGGTCAGTCTTGGGGCAGAACAGCAAACCCTGGAGAGTAAGCAAGTGATGTGACAGTGGTCAGACCCCTGTCCGAGGTGTTATTAGAGTGATGGAACTGACACTGAGCTGCCAGTTCTGATCCAGTCTCCTTCCTATCTCAGTCCCCTCTGTCCTGGTTGAATGTGTCCCCACAGTGCAGCTGTGGAGGGAGTTTCAGTGTGTACACCCAGTGATGGTGAAGGGCCAGTGCTATGTTTCTACTGCAGGGAAATCTTCAGATGGTGATGTTCCCCTGCAAGCACTGCTGTCTTCCCTGGAGGTAGAGCTGCTGGGTTTGGGGAGGTGCTGATGGTGCCTATGTGTAACTAGTGCATTGTGGAGATAGCGAGCACTTCAGCCTCTAGTATGGATGACAGATAATGAGTATGTAACATTTTGGATTTAGCATGTCCAGGGGACTGAAGAGTTCAGGCCAGAGACTGAAAGCCCAGGAATGATCTATCATGGAGTTAGAGACCTGCCTGTGTGGCACCAGAATGTGTGGAGACACTTAAGAGGCTACCCCAGCACGTTCTTGGGTGTGTTGGTTATTGATGTACTTGACACATTTCACTATGGATTTAAACTTGACTTACAGGACTGGTTTCTGGGGTGAGAAATTTGTGCCTCAAGTGCAAGGTCTAAGTAAGGTAAAGGGAGGGGATACTCTTCCCATTTGAAAGGAGAGGAAAATGGTAGGGTCTTTTACTGTGCTATGTAGCTGCGATTCTGACTAGTGTTCAAATTGCTGACAGTACAGTCTCACCATCACCTGCTCTTTTTAGATGTAGAGTTGCATAGTCTATTTGCTTTGATCTAATGGTTTGCTTCATGTAATTTTTTGATCACCATGTAATATTCTCCCACATTTTGTAAAAGATAACTCACTGGGAATGGGTTAAAGGGAAATGGTTGTGGGCCGATACTACAAACACATGTATGGTTAATAAAAATATAGGCCAGCACAACAAATTCCAGACTTGCAAAATTCTACTGGATCATTGTGCTGCTGTCAAACAGATCTCATTCCTGTGCTTTCCAACAGCTTCGTAACTCAGCAAAAATACCAACAGTATTTACTCCAGATGGCATACTCTTAAGGCCAATTTATACTTCTGCGTTGAATCTATGCCGTAGGTACCCCTTACCTTACGCTGTAGAGTGCCGTGCTCCTCCCCAAAAAAGCAACTCCTGTATCGTGGCGACGCAGACTGCAACAACTGTGATTGGTCCACTTGGTAACATCGCATTTCCGGTTGCTTCTTCTCCACTATGTCTGTACATCAACGCGAAATAGATGAACCAAATCGTCAAATCTACCTGCAGACATGCAAAAGTGTTTGAAATGCATTTCCTTGTCCATGTCTCTCGTGAAGAAACAACACAGTGCCATAGAAACCCCGTCACCAACTAACGTTTTGGCACACACCAATGCATGCTCGCTACGTTGTAGGCTACGGCGTAACCCATACGCAGAAGTATAAATCAGCCTTCAGAATGAAGGCAAGCTATGAAGTCACGAATGAGAATTGATCTACTTGAGTTTGTGAATTAGTTAAAGTATCTGTCTCAGAAAGCTGTGAACGCTCGCTCAGTCGATATATTCCTGGGCAGGTCTCAACTGCATGACATGTCGCCTGGAGGATCATCTGTTGTGAAGCATGCTAGGTTAATGTGGGGTGGGTGTGTATATGTTCTTAACAGTCTCAAAGGTCAAATTTAATGTCAGCAAAATGTCTAATCATTTTGCTAACATTCTAATCATGATGAAATGCCTTTTCTTCATAAAACATCCATTAAAAACAGAAGTGTCCCAATGAACGAACGACAGTTAAACATGAGAACCCCGAAGTTCCCACCAGCAAAATTAAACGCGCATTGGTACAATCAACGAGCCCAAGCGTGAGCTAAGCAATAGCAAAGACATGGACCTTTCAATTACCCCAAGTGCTTCGCATTTCATCTGAATTCAACAACCCACAGGTTCTCTCTCACCCTGACAAGAAAGAGGGAGGTGTCCCCCAGTCTCCTTCCATCTTCTGTCTCTACTACCAATAGCTCAAGATACTAAACTCTGATTATTGATAGTAATGTCCACCGTCTTGTTGCTGATCCCTGATGACGGTCTGACGTTTCCCTCCATAGATGCTGCCTGACTTGCTGAGTTTATCCAGCATTTCAGAATCAGAATCCAGTTTAATATCACTGGCATATGTTGTTTTCCACAGCAGTATAGTGCAATACATTATAAAAAAACTAAGTTACAGTAAGAAATTAATAAGCAGTGCAAAAAGAGCAGAAAAAGGAAAAATTAAAATAGGGTAGTATACATAGGTTAATTATCCTTTCAGAAATTTGATGGAGGGAAAAAAGCTGTTCCTAAAACACTGAGTAGTGTCTTCAGACTCATTCAACCTCTTTCCTGATGGTAGCAATGAGAAGAGGGCATATCCTGGATGATGGCGGTCCTTAATGACAGATGCTGCCTTTTTGAGGCATCGCCTTTTGAAGATATCCTTGATGTTGTGGAGGCTAACTGTTTGCGCCTTTCTGCAGTATTTTCTGATTCTGTGCAGTACCCCCTCTGTACCAGATGGTGATAGTAACATAGAAAACATACAGTGATGTAACTAGTTTGAATGCTTCACATTTCCTCTGTAAAAATTTGAGTGTCTTTGGTGACACACCAATTCTCCTCAAACTCATAATGAAATGAAGTTCACAATTAATTCCTTGCTCTTCCTGACATTGAGTGCAAGGTTATTATTTTAACACCACTCAACCAGCTGATCTGTCTCACTCTTGCATGCCTCCTTGTCACCATCTGATGTTCTGCCACCTAATAGTGTCATTGGCTAATTTATGGATGGTGATTGAGCTCACCCTAGCCACACAGTCGTAGGTGTAGAGAGCAATGTGCTATGCACGCATCCTTAAGGTACACTATTGTTGGATGACATATTTTGTGTGTGTTGCTCAAGATTTCCAGCAACTGCAGAATTTCTTGCATCTCCATGCTATTGTATCCATTTGAGTGAAGCATCTTAGAGAGTTGATCTATGATTTTCTCCGCTTTTTCCATTTTGGATTAGTAGTGCTACATGTAATTTGGTTTATTATTATATGCAGTGTGCTGAGATTCAGAGAAAAGGCTTTGCTTTCAATGCTAAATCATACAGATCAAAGTTAGTTAGTACAAAGAGAAAGGCAATAACAATTCAGAATGGAATGTTAAAATTTCTATTCCATAGAAAGTGCAACAAAGATAGACAATGGGCCATGATAAGGAACATTGTGATGTAAAGTTCATATTTATGAAAGTTCAAAGTACATTTATTATCAAAGTATGTATTCTTTAAACCACCCAGAGATTTGACGAGATAGTCACGAGACAAAGAAACCCAGTAGAGCCTATTAAAACAAATGACCGTCAATCACCCAGTGTGCAAAGAGGGTAAAAAACAGATCGTTCAGAACTGAAGTTCACAAAGCTGGACATCACTGCTGAAGAGACTCAGGAATCTCATAATCAAACTGACCTTGATCCTGGTGGTGTGCGTTTTCAATGTTCTGTATCCTGCTGGATATTTGGGTGGAGAGAAGACAATGAATGGGGTGGGAGGTGTATTTGATAATGCCTTTCCTGCAAGAGCAAGAAGAAGCTGTAAAGTCATTGGCATTTAGGGCAGCAATGAAATTCCTCCATCTCTGGTGATGTTCAAGGCTTCCTTCTTCATGTCAGTAGCTTCCTCTCAGTTTTCACCACTGTCAGGTCTTGTGTGGAGACTCAGGAATATCGTCACTCTCAGATGTAGGATTCTTAATTGCTGTTTCCATAACAATTTTGTTTTACTAGTTAGGGTTGTTGGCCCTGAGATGACAGCAAGTAACATGTTTGTGTTTTCTTGTACATAGCTTCAACAATGCTTTGTATGACCTTTGTCAGAAGGCTCCAATGTTTGGGGAAAGGTTTTAATGTCAAATTTAAGTCACTTAATTGACCTGTCACTTTACAGGTCATTGACAGTTTTTTTCAGGAAAGGAACTTTTGGGCAGTACAGCAGCACAGTGGCTAGTGTAACACTATTACAGCGCCAATGACCTATGGTCAGTTCCAACTGCTGACTGTCAAGGAGTTTGTACATTTTCCCCATGACCATATAAGTTTCCTCTGGGTGTTTTGGAGTTTGTACATTTTCCCCGTGACCATATAAGTTTCCTCTGGGTGTTTCGGTTTCTGCTGGCATTCCAAAAGGTGTACAAGTTAGTAGGTTAATTGATCACATGCTTATAATTGGGAGGCACAGGCTCATTGGTCCGGAAGAGCCTGTTACCGTGCTGTGCCTCTAGGTAAATAATCGTAACTTCAGGGAATCTGATTAGGCAAATATGACCACAGCAGCAAATAATGGCTGGCAAATGGTGACTAGTTCAGAAGATATTGTTAAAGGGTGGTTGTGATTGAATCGTACATCTGGCTCCTTAGTTTAATATTTCTGATGGATACTGCTTACAAAATGTAGTACTGTATTCAAATGGTACCTACATTATATACTTATTTCCTGGAGTGGGAGATAGAGCTACAGTTTTCTGAATTCAAGCATGTTAACAGCTGAGCCAGGTTGCACTGAAGCAGAAACACAACAGTATGCTGTTACCTGGTGGATGGAATAACTTAATAATTAGAGAATGGTTTTTCAAAACAAATCATATTCCTTCTGGACATCCTTCTGGTCCCTATGATTTTTTTCTAGTAGTTCACTCCCAAAGCCATTTGATGATGTGACCCTGAGAAGCCATTGTCAGGGATGTTCTTACGAAGAGCTTCATCACCAATGCTAATCCTGTCTAACAGATGTAGGTTCAACAGACCAGTGCTTCTTTTAGTACTGCACTGAAGTCTCTAGTTGGACTTGAACCAAACATTTCCGATTCAAGAAGCACAGCATGCTAGTGCTGTTGTGAAGATTGTATGTGAAAGCCTGAATTGTTTCTGGATGGGCATAAGTTATGCTGCTATTTCGGCATTGTGGAAAGAAGTAATTAATTTGCTTGCTGAAAATAGGCAGATTGCAGAATAAGATTATTGATCTATCTGGCTGGACCCAGAACAAATCTGATTTGAAAATTCACAGTAGCAGTTTAAAAGATTGGAATAGTTGATGTTGCCTTTTCAAAGTAATGAAATAGGGGACATTATGGTTCCTCAAGAATAATTTTGAGTGTGTCAGCGTTATTTTCAGCAGTCATTCTGTGCAAAAAACTATTGTTAAAATGACCACAGTGCTTTGTGTCTGTTCATTTATAAAGGTGCAGAATAATGCTGTGGACTTGGAATACCTTCCAGAACCATTCCTCTGAACTTACCTGAAGATCTCAGTCTAACTTGACCATGGTCATTGTTTTGAATTTCTTCAACAAGCTATCTGGAGTGCTCTGTCTAGTATTATGTTATGTACTGCAAACTGCATATGGGATCTTGAGTGCTTCACCAAGCTTCCATTGTTGTCTGTTTATTTGGGCACTCACATTTCATCATGCGGATGTCCAGATTTAACTGTCTTTTTTTGTTATGTTTTATTTATTTTATAACTCACCAAAAAATTAGCTTTTTAACGCTGTCAAGCATAAATATGTTGATCACTGGCTTTAAAACCCTTTGCTGCGAATGTTTTCTGAAATGTAAAAATCTAATGTTTGTGTTTTAACTTTCAGCTTTGCGTTATTCTTGGAAAATTGTGCTCCAGCAGTGAATTCATTGAACTTCGGCATTACCAATCCACTTCTATTAGGCTCAGCAAATTTGCAGCTCGCCCAGATTAAAGCCCAGCTGGCCCTACAGCAGCTGAACTCTGTCGCCTCTACAACTTTATCGAATACAGCTCTTGCATCTCTGAACCAAGCTCTTGTGAAGATCAACATGTCCATGTTCAATGCCAGGGGGCCATTTGGCCAGAATCAGGGCCCTCCAAACCAGTTTGGGCAAAGTCAGGTCCCTGCAAGTCAATTTGGGCAAATGCAGAGACCTACCACCCAGTTTGGGCAGAATCAAGGTTCGGCCAGCCAGTATGCTATGAATGCTCCTGGAACCTATATGGCAGGAGGAGCTGGAGCAGCAGGACGAGGAATGGGATTGGGAGCTCAAGGAACATCACCTGGCAACTACAGTGGAATGAACATGGGAATGATGAATCAATCGGGGAATAATGTAGGCTTAGGTCAGTGGCCTTCCTACCAGAGCCCATCATCTGGAGGTTATCGGCCTGGATATGGGAGTGCCACAACCTCTTCATCTCAAAGTGGAGACCAGAGATCTGCAGTTCAGCTTTTTCATGACACAATGAAGGCTTCTAATATCCTAGCAAACTTCGGTCTGTCTAATGAAGACCTAGAAGAGCTAAGTCGTTACCCAGATGAGAAGCTTACTCCAGAAAACATGCCATACATCTTAAGAGAAATTAGAATGCGGAAGATGAATAAACAGCAGTCGTCAAGCAGTTACAGTCAGCCGTATAAGCTCCAGGACAAAGACTACAGAAGGGAAGCGGTGCAGAGCAGTGTCGTTGATTACGGGCACGGTCAGCAGTATGACTATCGGGATAGACCCGTGGAGAGCCCAAGCATGCGTTACAGTCGCGAAACGCTGAGGGAGGGTACCTGGAATGAAGACTTCAAGCGTCCGACTCAGAATTATCAGATGGAGTCTTCTCGAGATGAGAGTTCTCATGGAATTAAACGATCGGTGAAGAAGGGATTGCCAAAACCCAAGCTGATGAATGATTACTATGGCGTCCCTGCACTGAGGTTCCCCCACGTGTGCAGTTTGTGTAACATAGAATGTAGACAAATGAGGGTGAGTGTTCATTACATAGTTCGCCTTTACTTATAATTTGCTTCCTTAACAGGCATAGTGTTTGTAGGCCTCAACCTTCTCTAGTATGCCTGTAATGTTACCAAGGGCTGGCTAGCAGTCCAGTGGTAAGTTATGTTGGTATTTTTTACTTGGCAGATGTGCATTTAGGACATTAGCTGAAGATCTCCATTTGTGGAAAAGTGTCCCTTGCTATGTTTAATACCTCTATAATCCTGTCAACAGTTTAGTCTGGTGTTTTGTGGTTGTATTGGAATTGTGTGGAGGTGCTTTATCATTTGTGTTGGACCATATGCAACAATCAAATACTTGGAGGGCTGGTAAAAAGGATGGTAAAGCATGGGGCACCTAATTTTACCACAGAGATCATTCACAACAGTGACTGGATGTAAATTCTGGATATGTATTTAAAGTCATAAACTAAGGGTAGGACACATATGTTTAGCATACATATGGGACAGATACATTTTCTCTTTAGATTTAGTCAGTGATATGCAGAGTTACAGTTTTAACCAGATGGACTTTCTCAGACTTAATTCCTGATGGAGTAATTCATATTAACATCAATGCAATTTTCAGATTGCATTGCGGTACATTCTATTGGATTATTGTCCTTATTGTCGCAATGATACTTTTTGGTGGGTAGAGTTTTCAGATTTTCAATTATCCCAATGCATATGTTTATAAAGACTCGGTTGTAATTTTTTTCTATACAAGGTCTGTATGGCTGCAATTTCCATCTTGTTTTGAATTATTGTGGATCATTTCTTTGATTAATTCACTGTAAAGCCTGAATACTAGCAAAGTGTTCTGATTTGTGTGTACACTGGGTACTGAGTCAATATTTAAACCCTGTTCTGCTTTTCTGTTTGGTATCTCTAAGATAAGCCTGGGTTGCCTATTTGAGAGTCAAAAGTCAGTTAACTCTTAAATGAACTTGATTTATTTTGATTTTTTTAAACTTCTGTATTGTTTCTACGATCTGCAGCTCCTCCATTGTGTGGAAAGTTAATGCATATCTCGATCCTTTCCTTCTCCTCAGGACTTCAAAGAGAATAACAAGTACTGACCTGACCAAGTTGTACTTGTTACTGTTTGTTTTAACTTAACAAGTTTAGGATGTGAAAAAGTGTCTAACATGCAAATATGGAAATGTGATAACAGAATCTATAGGTATTTTCAATCTTTGTTTCATGAGATCTGTAAATATTATCGTTTACTGTTTACGCCCTATGCTGGTGAGTATCAGGAGTGTAGATTGGATATGATTCACTGTTTTCAATATTGGTGGTCACCTTGTGAGGACTAGAGCTTTGTACCTATATAGTCATTGGGGTGGTGCATGTCTCCTCCATTTGCAAAGTAGCAACGGCCAGTTTTCTGAATCACGCATACTGTTGGTAATGATCTGAAAGTTCCCTGCTTTTGTTAATCTTTAGGTTGGTTGTGATAAATTTCTTACATATTTAACTACACATAGATCCCGGGCATTAGATTTTTAGGTCCATAGTTCTGTAAGTACAGAATTCTGTTGATCTTTTGATAGTTGACCTCAGCTGCAGTGTCTTGTTGGGGAGGTATGCATCTTTTCTGTGACCTCTGAGATGCATGAAATCAATCCCTTTGTTACACCCATCATATTCTGCCTCCTTTGCTCACTGAGGCCAATTTACCTCTGGGACGTTGGACCATACTGCTGAGATTGCACAAACTCCACACAGACTGCATGTGGGTCACAGGAGCCGTGAGGCGGCGGTGGAGCCAGCCAAGCCGCATACGGCATGAGTCCGATATCCACCTTTGTCAAGTGCCAGGTGATGTAAACCTTGTTTGATGCCCTGTGTTATAATTCAATTCCTGAATTCCTACTTAAAAGTGCATTCAGAGGCCAGTTGTTTTGATTACCTAATAAAAGTTATCTGACAGATCAACAAAGTGATGCAAGCTGTTGATGATAGTGCTGTAAAGTGGCTTTTACCTGTATCCTGCCCAGTGTGGGGTTTGGCAGGACTACTCTGCTTCAAACCGATGCACCAAAATGCTGAATTCTCGGGGTGCTGTGAATCAGGGTAGCATTTGATCAAGTTACCCTGGTAAATGTGAAATCAAATGGAAACACTCCAGTGTTGGAGTTTCATCTCACATAAATGTGTTAGTGATCATTAGCAATCGATCAACCAAGCCCTGGGACATCATCGTCACATTTCTTTTGTATAGTGTCCTAGGCTCAACGATCTGAGACTTGTTCAAAAATCATCTTCCTGTTGTAGTGTAGAAGTGAGCATGTTTGATTCTTCTGGTGCTTATTTCAATTCCATGCGCAACACGAGCAGCTTGTGCTTGCGTGTAGCAAGATCAATCTGTACATAGGCACATGAGAGACATGTAACATCTGTGCCACAGAAAGTGCCAAATCATGAGCATCTCCCAGCGTGCGAACCTGATCTCCTACCCATGCTACCAGTGACATTACCAGCTCCAGTTTGCCCACCTTCATTACTCTGGGATCACCACTTTCCAGAGGCACCGTTGGGCCACTCACCTGATTAGCATAGCTACAAGAGGAAGCCAGAGGCTGGATGACTTGCAGCAGATGATTCACCCTTGACACTTGAAGGCCTTTCCATCATGATGGACTACTCTCCATTTGCCTGAATGTTACTGCTCCCACAGCTCTCAAGAATCTCAGTGCCTCCAGGGCAAGATAGCCTGTTTGACTGACAGCCCACTCACTTCTGGTAAACATTTGTTCCGTCTACTGCTGGAATGTATTGTTTACAGTGGATACCGTCTACAGATACATTGGCATGCAAAAGTTTGGGCACCCCGTTGGAAAGTGGCCAGTGAGTGAGTGGGCCAGTGAAGGAGTGGAGCTTTGAGGCTTTGACTCGAGAGATTCTGGCAGTTTTGGCAGTTGGACTGTGCAGTCAAGTCAATCAAAAGTTGAATAGCTCAGACTCAGCAGAAAGCAGCTGACTAAGCAATCGGGGTCAGGTGACCAAGCAGTTTGAAAAGCTCGAACAAATAAATAGAGGGGTAGCTCAAGCGGAGCGGCCAGTGAGTGAGTGGACTAGTGAATGAGTGGAGCTTTGAGTCTTTGAGTCAGAAGAGGTGGAGGACCGGCTTACTCCCAGTTATGCTGAGACGGTGATGTGCCTCTCCTGTGAGATGTGGCAGTCTTGGGGGAACTCCCCTCTCCTGCAGAGTCACATCTGCCAGAAGTGCTTGCGGCTGGGCGATCTGGAAGACCGTGTGAGGAATTTGGAGCAGCAGCTGGATGACCTTCGACTCATAAGGGAGAATGAGGCAATCATAGATGAGAGATACAGGGAGGTAGTCACACCTAGGCTGCCGGAAGCAGGTCATTGGGTTACGGTCAAATGGGGGGAAAGCGAAGGTGAGTAAACAGGTAGTGCAGAGCACCCCTGTAACCATTCTCCAGAATGATAAGTATACCGTCCTGGATACTGTTGGCGGGGACGACCGACCAGGGGTGACCCACTGTGGCAGTCCCTTGGCACTGAGTCTGACCCTGTGGTGCAGAAGGGTGGAATGGAGAAAAGGAGAGCTGTCATCATTGGGGACTCTATACTCAGGGGAGCAGACAGGAGATACTGTGGATGTGAGAAGGACACCTACATAGTTTGTTGCCTCCTGGCTGCCAGGGTCCAGGGTGTCTCTGACCGGGTGCACGGAATCCTGGTACGAGAGGGAAAGCAACCAGAAGTCGTGATACATGTTGGTACCAACAATATAGGCAGGAAGAAGGATGAGGTCCTTTGAAGTGTGAGTTTCGGGAACTAGGCAGAAGGCTGAAGAACAGAACCTCAAGGGTGGTGGTCTCAGGATTGCTGCCAGTGTTAGGTGATAGTGATGGTAAGAAATGGAGGAGATGGCAGTTGAATGCGTAGCTGAGGAGTTGGTTCAGGGGGCAGGGTTTTAGATTTTTGGATCATTGGGATCTCTATTGAGGAAGGTGGGACCTGTACAGATTGGATGGGTTGCACCTGAACTCGGGGGTGGGGGCAATATCCTTGCAGGTAGGTTTGCTAGCATGGTTCGGGAGGGTTTAAACTAATTTGCAAGGTGGGTGGGACCTGGAGTTGACAGGCCGACTAGAGGGAATGCCATACTAGATCTAATATTAGGTAATGAACCGGGTCAGGTTGCTGAGTTCTTAGTGGGTGAACATCTGAGGGACAGTGACCACCGCTCACTGGCCTTTAGCATTATCATGGAAAAGGACAGAATCAAAGAGGACAGGAAAATTTTTTATTGGGGAAGGGAAAATTATGAGGCCATAAGGCTAGAACTTGCAGGTGTGAATTGGGATGATGTTTTTGCAGGGAAATGTACTATGGACATGTGGTCGATGTTTGAGGATCTCTTGCAGGATGTAAGGAATAAATATGTCCCGGTGAGGAAGATAAAGAATGGTAGGGTGAAGGAACCATGGGTGACAAGTGAGGTGGAAAATCTGGTCAGGTGGAAGAAGGCAGCATGCATAAGGTTTAGGAAGCAAAGATCAGATGGGTCTATTGAGGAATATAGGTTAGCAAGAAAGGAGCTTAAGAAGGGGCTGAGGAGAGCAAGAAGTGGGCATGAGAAGGCCTTGGCGAGTAAGATAAAGGAAAACCCCAAGGCGTTCTTCAATTATGTTGAAGAACAAAAGGATGACAGGAGTGAAGGTAGGAACGATAAGAGATAAAGGTGGGAAGATGTGCCTGGTGGCTGTGGAAGTGTGATGATGGTGAGGACAATATGAGTTAGGTTGGTGTTCTGGAGCATGTTGATATTAAGGGAGAGGAGGTGTTGGAGTTGTTAAAATACATTAGGGCAGATAAGTCCCCGGGGCCTGATGGAATATTCCCCAGGCTGCTCCACGAGGCGAAGGAAGAGAATGCTGAGCCTTTGGCTAGGATCTTTATGTCCTCGTTGTCCACGGGAATGGTACCAGAGGATTGGAGGCGAATGTTGTCCCCTTGTTCAAAAAAAAGGTAGTAGGGATAGTCTGGGTAATTATAGACCAGTGAGCCTTGCGTCTGTGGTGGGAAAGCTGTTGGAAAAGATTCTTAGATAGGATCTATGGGCATTTAGAGAATCGTGGTCTGATCAGAGACAGCATGGCTTTGTGAAGAGCAGATTGTGTCTAACAAGCCTGATAGAGTTCTTTGAGGAGGTGATCAGGCATATAGATGAGGGTACTGCAGTGGATGTAACCTACATGGATTTTAGTAATGCATTTGACAATGTACCACACGGTAGGCTTATTCAGAAAGTCAGAAGGCATGGGATCCAGGAAAGTTTGGCCAGGTGGATTCAGAATTGGCTTGCCTGCAGAAACCAGAGGGTTGTGGTTGATGGAGTACATTCGGATTGAAGGGCTGTGACTAGTGGTATCCCACAAGGATCTGTTCTGAGACCTCTACTTGGTGTGATTTTTATTAACGACCTGGATGTTGGGGTAGAAGGGTGGGTTGGCTAGTGTGCAGACGACACAAAGGTTGGTGGTGGTGTGGATAGTGTAGAGGATTGTTGAAGATTGCAGAGAGACATTGATAGAATGCAGAAGTGGGCTGAGAAGTGACAGATGGAGTTCAACCCGGAGAAGTGTGAGGTGGTACATTTTGGAAGGACAAACTCCAAGGCAGAGTGCAAAGTGAATGGCAGGATATTTGGCAGTGTGAAGGAGCAAAGGGGTCTGAGGGTACATGTCCAGATCCCTGAAAGTTGCCTCACAGGTAGATAGGGTAGTTAAGAAAGCTTATGGGGTGTTAGTTTTCATAAGTCGAGTTGTGAGGTAATGATGCAGCTCTATAAAACTCTGGTTAGGCCACACTTGAAGTACTATGTCCAGTTCTGGTCGCCTCACTATAGGAAGGATGTGGAAGCATTGGAAAGGGTACAGAGGAGATTTAACAGGATGCTGCCTGATTTAAAGAGTATGGATTATGATCAGAGATTAAGGGAGCTAGGGCTTTACTCTTTGGAGAGGAGGAGGATGAGAGGAGACATGATAGAGGTATACAAGATATTAAGAGTAATAGAGTGGACAGCCAGCTTCTCTTCCCCAGGGCACCACTGCTCAATACAAGAGAGCATGGCTTTAAGGTAAGGGGTGGGAAGTTCAAGGGGGATAGTAGAGGAAGGTTTTTTTTTTACTCAGAGTGGTTGGTGAGTGGAATGCACTGCCTGAGTCAGTGGTGGAGGAAGATACACTAGTGAAATTTAAGAGACTACTAGACAAGCATATGGTGGAATTTAAGGTGGGGGGTTATATGGGAGGCAGGGTTTAAGGGTCGACACAACATTGTGGGCTGAAGGGCCTGTACTGCGCTGTACTATACTGTGCGCTATGAATTTCTGTTACTGTGAATTGCTAAGCGAGTAAAAGATGATCTAATTTCCTAAAGGCATAAAGTTAAAGATGACACATTTCTTTAATATTTTAAGCAAGTTTGTTTTTTTTTAATTTCCATCTTTTACCGTGTCAAAATAACAAAAAAAGGAAAAGGGCCGGAAGCAAAAGTTTGGGCACCCTGAATGGCCTGTACTTAGTAACAGCCCCTTTGGCAAGTTTCTCAGCTTGTAAACTCTTTCTGTAGCCAGCTAAGAGTCTTTCAATTCTTGTTTGGGGATTTTCGCCCATTCTTCATTACAAAAGGCTTCTAGTTCTGTGAGACTCTTGGGCCATCTTGCATGCACTGCTCTTTTGAGGTCTATCCACAGATTTTTGATGATGTTTAGGATGGGGAACTAAGGGCCATGGCAAAACCTTCAGCTTGCGCCTCTGAGGTAGTGCATTGTGGATTTTGAGGTGTTTTTAGGATCATTATCCTGTTGTAGAAGCCATCCTCTTTTCATCCTCAGCTTTTTTACAGACAGTGCAATGTTTGCTTCCAGAATTTGTTGGTATTTAATTGAATTCATTCTTCCCTCTACCAGTGAAATGTTCCCCATGCCACTGGCTGCAACACGAGCCAAAAACATGATCGATCCACCCCCGTGCTTAACAATTCGAGGTGTGTTCTTTTTTTAAAAATTCTGCACCCTTTTTTTCTCCAAACACCTTTGCACATTGCAGCCAAAAGGTTCTATTTTAACTTTATCAGGACTTGTTTCTAAAATGCTTGTTTAGGTGTTCCTTTGCAAACTTCTGATGCTGGATTTTGTGGTGAGGACACAGGAAAGATTTTCTTCTGATGACTCTTCCGTGAAGGTAGTAGAACAGTGCACCACCACTTCAGAGTCTGCTAAATCTTCCGGAAGGTCTTTTGCAGTCAAGTGGTGGTTTTGATTTGCCTTTCTAGCAATCCTCCGAGCAGCTCTCTCAGTAAGTTTTCTTGGTCTTCCAGACCTCAACTTGACCTCCACTGTTCATGTTAACTGCCATTTCTTAATTACATTGCGAACTGAGGAAACGGCTATCTGGAAAACCCTTTGCTATCTTCTTGTATCCTTCTCCTGCTTTGTGGGCATCTTTTAGTTTAATTTTCAGAGTGCTAGGCAGCTGCTTAGAGGAGCCCATGGCTGCTGATTTTTGGGCCTCCATGGCCTCCTCTACTGTCAAGATGAATCCACACTCAGGTTGGAGGAACAACACTTTATACACCAGCTGGGTAGCCTCCAACCTGATGGCATGAACATTGACTTCTCTAACTTCTGTCAATGCCCCTCCTCCCCTTCTTACCCCATCCCTGACATATTTAGTGGTTTGTTTTTTTTCTCTCTCTCTCCCTCTGCCCATCACCCTGCCTGTTCTCCATCTCCCTCTGGTGCTCCCCTCCCCCTTTCTTTCTCCCGAGGCCTCCCGTCCCATGATCCTTTCCCTTCTCCAGCTCTGTATCACTTTTGCCAATCACCTTTCCAGCTCTTAGCTTCATCCCACCCCCTCCAGTGTCTCTCTATCATTTTGCAGTTCCTCCTCCACCCCCACTACTTTCAAATCTCTTAGTATCTCTCCTTTCAGTTAGTCCTGACGAAGGGTCTCGGCCGGAAACATCGACAGTGCTTCTCATTATAGATGCTGCCTGGCCTGCTGTATTCCACCAGCATTTTGTGTCTGTTGCTGATTTTTGGGACAAGGTTTGAGGAGTCAGGGTATTCATAAAGCTTTGAAATTTGCATCAGTTGGCCTTTCCTAACAATGAGTGTGAATAAGCCATAGCTCTAACAAGCTCACTATGGTCTGAGACCTTGGTAAAAGTTATCTGAGAGTTCAAATCTCTCAGGGTGCCCAAACTTTTGCGTGGTGCTCCTTTCCTTTTTTCCACTCTAAAATTGTAGAAAACAAAAATAATACACTAATTTTGCTTAAAATCTTGAAAAGAATGTTTCATCTTTAACTTTATGACTTTTGGAGATCTGTTCATCTTCTACTCAATTAACTATTCACAGTAACAGAAATTTTGACCAGGGTGCCCAAACTTTTGCATGCTACTGTACACTGCAGTGACTCACCCAGTCAATTCCCATCTCTTGTCATCTGAACCACTAAGATGTTAAGAGAGCATGCATATAAAGATCCCTACAAGCTGTGCATCATCCCTGCTTGGAAGTAAATTGCCATTCCTTCATTTATTTTGGATCTGTTGTAAATCTTGGAATGCTTGCTGTTTGTAGTATAAGTAAATGCCTTGGATGTGAGAGACAATTGAAGTAACTTAAAACATGAACATTGAACAGTTCAACACAATATAATCCCTTTGGCGCACAATGTTGTACCGGCCTCTTAACCTACCTTAATGGGATTTAACTGACCTTTAATGAAGATTGACAGTGTTGATGGATAAATGGTAGTAGTCCTGGGCTGCAGAGAATTATTGATGTTTGTTGTGAAGTGGCAGAAATTAGACTTTGGAGTTCAATCTAGATAAATGTGAGACAATATATTTTAGGAGTACTAATGAGGTAAGACTTGAACAGTAAGGTCCAAGAGTATTTTGAGGAACAGAGTGCATGGCACGAAAGTGCAAAGATCCCTGAAGGTGGTAGCACAACTAGATAATATGGTTAACCAGGCCTTCTTTCATCAGGACATAGAATACAAGGAAGTTATGTTACAACTTTATAAGACCTTGTTCAGACCTCAGCTGGAGTATGTCATTAGAGTTAAGACTAACCCTCACCAGTTCTGGTCACCAAAGTATACAAAGTGCTGGAAGCGGTGAGAGAGCGTTCACCGGGACACTGTCTACAGTGGAGCAGTTCCTTTATGAGTAGAAACTAGAAAAGTCTGGTCTTTTCTCTGGAGCAGAAAATATTAAGAGGTGATGTGATTAAGGCATATAAACCTGAGGGTATAGATAAGGTAGGCTACAAGATACGTGTCCTCTTACTGGAAAAAGAGAAAACTAGAAGACGTGGATTTAATGTAAGGGGGAGGAGATATATGAAAGGGTGCTTCTTCATCAAGAGAGTGTCAAGTACCCAGAATGCACTGCTTGAATGGGTGGTTGAAGCTCGGTTGCCAACAGTACATAAGTGTTGAGATAGGAACTTGAATTATCTTGGTAGGACATTGGAGAGGCTGGGTATGGGCAAGATGTGATAGGCTGGAGGGGATGCAGAGAAGATTCACATGGATGTTGCCTGGGATAGAGCACTTCATTCCTGAGGAGAGACCGGAGAAGCTGGGTCTGTTCTCCATAGGATACAGGAGCAGAATTAGACCATTTGGTCCATCGACTCTGCTCTGCCATTTCATCATGGTTGATCCAATTTTCCTCTCAGCCCCAATCTCCCTGTATCCTTTCATGCCCTGAGCAATCTAAAATCTTAACCTCTGTCTTAAATGTACATAAAAACTTGTCCTCCTCAACTGTCTGCAGCAAAGAATTCCACAGGCTCACCACTCTCTGACTAACTCCTCCTTGGAGCGGAAGAGTTTTAGAGGGTCATGAAGCATTAAGGCATTTATGGATCAGTGCTAGGTGGTGGATGTCTACTAGTCAGTGTGGATGAGTTGGGCTGCATGGAAAGTTTCTATGCTCAGCAGCAGTAGTGGTTTAATAAGGTGGCTCATTAACTTATGGGGGCAATCAATAATGGATTTAGCAAAAACACACAGAACCGGGAAGTGAAGTGAGATCCTGCCAACTAACTGGCTGGAAAAAGAGCAGAGCTAGAATTTCTCTACACTATTGCTATAAAAGAGGGGCCCTCGTACTTGTTGGTCACTTTGGTAGATACACCTCCATACCTCGTTGATGGAAATATCCGACCAGTCAATTATGCCACAGCATCTGAATGCATAAAAACATGCAGATATGATCAAGGTATGTTCAGTTGTTGTTCAGACCAAACATCAGAATGGGGAAGAAGTGGTATCTAAGTAACTTTGACTTTGTTGGTTGCCAGAGATTGTTGTTTTCAGGAAAGATGGTTTGAGTATCTCAGACACTGATGATCTCTTGGAACTTTCATGTACAACAATTCACAATGATACAAAAAGCCATCCAGTGAGCAGCAGTTCTGTGGGTGAAAACAGCTTGTTAATAAGAGGGTCAGAGAAGAATGGCCAGACTGATTCAAGCTGACAGGATGATGACAGTAACTCAAACAACCACGTGTGGTGTGCAGAAGAGCATTTCTGAACACAATGCGGCGAACCTTGAAGTGGATGCACTGCAGCAGAAAACCACGTCACATGTTCCTCGCCTGTATATAATAAAGTGGCCACACAGTGTATGTTGAAGTGATAAGTTCAACAGCAAGCAATAACAGTCCCCTATACCCAAAGTAATCTGTGTAATAATGTAGGGTGGCATGTTATGCAGACTTGATGCAGCTGAACACTCACGCTCTGCAGACCTTTTAAAGCCAACATTTTATCTCCAGTTACCTCTAAGTATTTAGCATTAGACAACTTTGTATTGCAACTCGGCTTCAGCTTCCACCATCAGTGTTTACGAGATGTAGTGAGAAGAAATATACATGGGAATGAACAGTGTACCTGAGAAGATGATCACTTTACTGTTGAAGAAATTAACATGGAAGTAATGAATTCCCACCAGAAGAGAATGGTCTTCATTCTTCAAAATCAAAACACGGTAATATGTTTAGGATAATGTGATAGGTTTAAAAGATTCTCCTTGGCAACCTGGGCTTATCCTACCGATACATAAATTGTTGGGATGGAAGTGGTTCTTTGAAATAGGGAAAAAGAAACCACAATGAGTGGCTGTCATTATTAAATATTTCATGTAGTGTTATTTGGTGATGTACACTGTTAACAACTGTCCAGAGCTAAGCCATTTACCATGAGTTTCCCATCCCCATTCTTTTCTGGACCTTGAATTACTGACAGCATAATTAGCTATTAACGTATGATATATTAGACTCAAAGGGGTTCTTGCCTTTTGTGGAAAACTCTACGGAGTAAGAGAACTTTTCTAGTCCAGCAGTACTGCTGCTTGTGCATTCTTAGTGAAAACTGACCAACCTCATAGAGGCAGAGAGCTGAGACTTTGACTCACTGAGCATTGCATGCAGCTCTAATGCACCTCCCCTCTGATCAAAGACACAGTGAACTGCTGTCAAATGTAGTGCATGTCAATACCCAACTGATGACAGTAGATATAGTCAGAATATCAAGATAATGTGTCCAAGTTTGCTGTTATCGGACCACCTGTTTTAGTTGACTGTTCTGAAGGATTTGAGAGATACAATGCACCATTTGAAAAGGTATATTGAAATAATTTACACATTTTAAAGTTTAATTAGAATAATATACATATTCTCAGCACTGAAGAATGTAATACTTCATCATTTTCCTGACTTGCATTAGAGATACGAGGCTCCCAAACAACAAAAAGCTGTAGTTACTACAACTCTTATTCTGCTGTTAAAGTCTGTTGTGGCTATACACACTCCCTCTGGGGCTAGGTTTCGGGATATGTGTTTCGGAGCAAATTAATCTATTCCAACACTTTGAGTTTGTTATGAGGAATTATTATGAGAATTAATGAGAGGTAATTTTTGTGTTAAATTTGGTAGATTTAATCTGTCAAATTATATCTATGTCAAGCATGTGTTTACTCAGTTTATTTTTTAAAATATTTTGCGTGTTTTGTCTCTGTCCCTGAAGACAGTCATGAACCCTAATCTAAATGGTAATCTTTCTGTGGGTATCTTGTATTCCATCTCATCCAGTGGGATTTCTCTTCAAATCCAGAATGGTGACCAATCTAGCTGCTTGATGAGAAAATGCTAGCTGATTGGAAACCTACCAGATACTCAAAAGCCCAAAGGCCTGTATACAGTGGAAAAAGGAAGAATATCAGCAGGAGAGTCTCGGATCCAAGGGCACAGCCTCAGAGTAAAGGGATGCTCCTTTTGGATGTGAGATGAGGAAGAACTTCTTCAGCCAGAGGGTGATGAATAGGTGGAATTCATGAATTATGTGGGCCAAGTCATTGGATGTATTCAAGGCAGAGCTTGATGGGCTTTAAATCGGTCAAAGAGTTAAGGGTTCTGGGTAGAATTTGGTTGGAAGAAGTGCATCCATAATTGAATGGTGGAGCAGATTCAATGGGAAAATAGCTCAATTTATATCTTCTCTTCTCAATGGTAGCTTCTCTATCTTATGATTTTACGTGTTGCTTAGGGATACCACAGGAACCCAAGAAGAAAATGGCTGGAATCTGGTTAGGGAATTGATGTAGGTTCCTGAACTTTAAGGTGTGATGTATTCAAAGTAAAATATTGTGTTCAAATACACTCTCATTAACAAAATCACTTTTAGAATGCTGTAAAGGGCTTTGCACTCTGGAAAACCCATGGTGAGTAATAAGTGTTTATTTGTTTGGTTTGCCAGCTTGACAATAATTCAAATCTCACTTTAATGGAATCGATACTAAACATTAATTGTAATTCTAATTGTATTCGGGAGTGGTGCAGAATTTGCAAACATGACCTTTCCCATATTTGTGAGAAATATTTTGAGGCTCTACAGCATTAAGTGGCTTTCACTTGAAGAGCTGATCATTGTATTATTACTGCGTAGTCTGTCAATAAGCATTTTTCACCAGCAATCATCGTTAGGTTTTCTGTACATACACATTCCTGTAATTTCCCTAAAATGTTCCTCCGTCGCTCATGGAAAATACCCCAAGGCTCTCGGGATGTCTTTGGAGTTGTGGAGAATGTGTAAATGGCATTGTAGTGAACTGATTAAATTAAAAAGAATACATTTTCCAAAGATTTGTCTGAGCTTGTCGTTGGGTCATATTTTTTGGTGGAGTAGCTCTTTTTCTTCTATCTAGTGCTAAAATACTTTTTGTGTTTTCTTTGTTTTCACAGGATTGGGAACGTCACAAGAAAACATCTGTCCACTATGATAGCTGCCGTCTTTTACTCAAAGAGTAAGGTTTTTACCAAGTTTGTGATCTTTCTTTCCAAGGTTGCCAGATAAAGAAGATTTCTTTGACACAGGTTCTTTCTCCTTTCCCTTCTCCAGAGTGGTGGGCTGAAGGCCCTGTTTCTATCTGTAAAGTTCTCATTTTATGCAGGCAATTGTCATCTTTTGTACAGTGCTGTACAGAGAGCTCAGATAGCTCTCCAACACTCAGCCAAAATACTTTTTGAGTGTCAGAAAGCTATTTGTTCGTAGCCAAGCCTTATAAAGTTCTTAAATTGTCCTCTTTTCTATTTCACTTCCAGAAAACTCCCTCTTTTTTTTAACTAGGATGCTGCCTTGACTAGAGAGGATAGGTTGAGTGAGCCAGAGTTTTCTTCTTGGAGCAAAGGAGGATGAGAGGCAACTGGAAAGAGATGTACAAGATGAGAGGCATAGTTCGAGTGGACAGCCAAAGACATTTTCCTAGGGTGGCTAATATGATGGGGCAGAATTTTAAGGTGATTGGAGGAAAGTATGGGAAGAGGTTAGTTCTTACTTAATACAGTGGTGGGTATGTTGAGCACCATGTGTGGAGGCAGACTAATGGGTATTTAAGAGACTGAGATAGGCACATGGATGAAAGACAATGAAAGGCTATGTGAGAGGAAAAGGTTATATTGATCTTACAGTTGGTTAAAAGGACTGAAGGACCTCTACTGTGCTGTACTGTTCTATATTCCAAGGCTTCTGTGTTTGGACATTTGCTATGGGGAAAGATTTTCCATTGTTTACGTTTTATGTGCCCTTCATTATATAGTATGGTCCATTGGTAGGTCTTTTTGGCCTTCTCTGCTCTAAGAAAAATATTCTCAGCCTTTAACTGTTACCTTGCTAGGACTTGGGGACCTGAGATATAGGGAAAGATTGAATAGGTAAAGGCTTCCTTTTAAATTTTATTTAGAAATACAGAACGGAACCTATTCTTACAGCTCAACAAGCTGCACCACCCAGCAACCCACTTATTTAACACAAGACTAATCGCAGGACAATTTACAGTGATCAATTAACGTACTAACTGGTATGTCTTTAGACTGGGGGTGGGGGGGGGCATCCAGAGGAAACCCTTGCTGTTCATGAACTGAACAAACTAACGCTTTACAGATGACACTGGAATTCAACTCCAAACAGGAGCATCCTGAGCTGTAATTGTGGTAAAGAGTGTAGGAGAATGAGGGAAGACTTGATAGAAGTCTACAAAATTAGAGTAAATACAAGCGGGCTTTTTCAACTGAGGTTGGTTGACACTAGAACTAAGTTCTAGGTGAAAGGTGAAATATTTAAGAGGATCAAGAGGGGGTCATCTTCACTCAGATTGGTGGGTGTGGAATGAGCTACCAGTGCAAGTGATGGACATGGGTTCAGATTCAACGTTTAAAAGCAATTTGGATAGGTACATGGATGGGAGGGGTATGGAGGGCTATGGTCCAATTGAAGCAATTGATGGGACTGGATAGGTTTATAGTTCAGCATGGACCAGATGGGATGAGGTGCCTACTTCTGTGCTGTAGTGTTCAATTTCTATCTAGACTCCTCTCATAATTAGGAAACTCCATTCCAGTGAATCTACACCCTCTCCAAAGCAATTTTTGATAGACTATATCTTGCAACCTGAACTACGTGATAATCCCAGATGTGGATTCACAGTTGGCTGTTTTCCTATTAATACCCCAACAATTTTATAATTCAAGTTAAGGTGTTACACAGAGAAATATCCAATGAATCTGAAGAATTTAGAGGGGATGTGGGAGATTGGAATGGGTGGGAGCTGGATAATAAGACCATAAGACATAGGAGCAGAACTAGGCCATTCAGCCTTTTGAGTGTACTTTGCCATTCCATCATGGCTGATTTATTATTTCCCTCCCCCCCCCCCCCCAAATGCCATTCTTCTGCCTTCTTCCTGTAATCAAGAACCTATCAACCTCTGCTTCAAATACACCCAATGACTTGGCCTCCACAGTTGTCTGTGGCAATGAATTCCAGAGATTCACCACCCCCTGGCTAAAGAGATTCCTCTTTATCTCTCTTCTAAATGGATGTCCCTGTATTCTGAAGCTGTGCCTTCTGGTCTTAGACATCCCAGAAAACATTCCACATCCACTCTATGTCAAGAACTATCATACGCTCCTCATGATGATCAAAATAATTATTAGCATTGTATGGAGTCATCAGTGGCGATTGTAGTCACTCCTATAAAATTTAAAATGTTTTGTGTTGCAGGTATCCAGATTGGGACCCAGATGCAGTTCCTCCAACAAAGTATGTTCCATTCTAAATCTATCTTTGTTTTTTTTTCTGAGGCAGTGGCATTGGATGGGATAATTCAAACAACATTTAGGCTTTTAATGGGTTTTGAGATCAAGTTAAAAATTGTACTTTTGAGGAGTGTTTTGTGCTGTAGGTGAAACTAAAGCCTTGTATTGGTGATGGTGCATTGATTTTACTATTGTCGTATAAGGCTATAAGACCATAAGACATAGGAGCAGAATTAGACCATCTGGCCCATTGAGTCTGCTCTGCCACTCGATTATGGCTGTAGTGAAAAATATCTTGCATACTGTTTGTACAGAATCATTTCATTGCATTGAGCCTGTGCAAGTGAAAGCAATGACCGAGTGCAGAATAAAGGGTTAACTGTACAGATAAGTGCAATGCAGGTACACATTAAAGTGCAAGGTAGACTGTGAGGTCAAGTATCTGTCATCTTACAACAACAGGGTAGAGACTGTCCTTGAGCCTGGTGGTAGATGCTTTCACGTGACTGCATCCTTTGCCCGATGATAAGTGACAGGACAGAGAATGTCTGGGGTGGGAGGGGTCTTTGATTAATGTTTGCTGTTTTACTGAGAAAGTGAGAAGTATGGGCAGTATGGAGGGGGGGTTGGTTTGTGTGATGTGAAAAGCTGTGCCCATAACTCTGATTTGAAAAGCAACATGTTTATTTGTGGGTTTATTCATTCACTTTTGACTCCATGAAAGCAAAACTCTATCCATGTTGTATCAAAATAGCACTCTTGAATCAAAACATTTTGTGTCCATGCTGTTAAATTTTTGGGTTATGACCAAAGAAAAAATGTCTGGAGTCGCTTAGCACTTCAGTGAAAGGCTGTTTAATAGGTGCATCAAAAATAAGACTTTAAAAAAATTAGTGAAAACAGGCAAAAGAAAATTGCCAATATTTACAGAAATATCTACCAAAAAATGCAAAATAGCTCCCATACATGTCCAGCAAATAGTCCCCATTTGTTAGACACCAGGACATACCATCTTTATTTATCCACAAAGCTAACTTAAGACTACACATGAATTAGCATATGATATACCCCACAATGTAGTTACAGTCATGTTACAAAATAAACAAGTATATATTTTAAAAATATCCAAAGAACATGTACACATTTTCACATCCCCATCATCACTAAAGTGTTGGGATATTGTGCCTTGTATGGCGGTAAAGGCAACATAAGGCCAACCCAAGTGCATCAGCTCGGTTTAGGACCCATCAGAATATACCAGGGGAAGACGTTGAAGTGCATGCACTTAGCGCAAAGCCAGCAGAATGACAAGGCACCGTTTGTGTGTTTATGAATGCACGTGTTTAAGGAGTGTGTTTACCAAGTGCTCACCGCTTCACACAGGCATAGGTGCATTTTTAATATTTCCCTGCTCATAAGCCTCCAATTTCTCCAATAAATCTCCAATTTCTGATACAGTATGATCTTTGCTCCCTTAAAAGCTGATAAACAAAAAAAAGCTTGAAAAGTAGAAAATGCTATCAAATTCTGATCTCTCTTTGCAACTGATTCTGTAAACTTTTTTAAAGTTCAGATTTTGTTTTCTTAAGGTGAATGAATTTTGTTACAGTTTTCAAAGGAGAATATAATAAATGGTTTGAAGGAGAGAGAATTCGGGACTAAGGAGAAAGGGAAGGAGAAGTTTTGGATAATCTGCAGGAATAATGGTGTTATGTGCTGTTCAATTCTGTGAAAAAGTAGAATTCTTTCAGGATCTCCAATTCATAAACCTTGTATCAAATGGTTTTTACATGGACATCACTTTCTAATTTGCTCACAGAGATGATCTTGCCAAGAAAGAGAAAGAAGCAGTGGCCACAGATCAGGCTGCCACATCCTTCAGTTCATCGCGGATGAGTCCGAAGCATTTAAGCCCACGTCGCATGAGCCCTCACAGAACCAGTCCAAGGCGCCCAAGTCCTCGCAAGTTCAGTCCACGACGTTCAAGCCCTCGCAAAGTCAGCCCAAGACGCATGAGCCCACACCGTTCCAGATCCAGTCCAAGGCGCACCAGCCCACACCGATCCAGGGGCAGCCCCAGGCGCACCAGCCCCCACAGGTCAAGGTCTAGCCCTCGGCGGTCCAGTCCTCACAGATCCAGGCCACGGCGTATGAGCCCCCACAAATCCAGGACAAGCCCCAAGCATTCAAGTCCACAAAGGTCTAGCCCGCGCAAGTCTAATACAAAACGTAAAACTCAGAAAGAATTGCCTACTAAGAATTCTAATCAGAAGTCTCCAAATCAGAAGGCTGTGAAGAGAGCTTCTGTCACTGGGAAACCCCATGCTGAAGCAAAAAGCAATACAGGTATTGTTACGTCCTTCTAATTGTACTTTATTTAATTGGCAAGTCTCACTATAAGTTTATTTATCATTGTCACATGTACCAAGTTGTTGTGAAAATTTTTGTTTTACATGTCATCTGTACAGATTGTTTCATCACTTCAGTGTATTAAGGTAGCACAAGGGAAAGTGCAGAATAAAATGTATTTAAAAGAACATTGTTAGTAATTCTTAGAGTCACAGAATTTAGATTTTGAAGAGTAGAACATTTTAAAAAAAATAAAAGCATATTTACAAAGATCAGTTTGCAACAAGTTACCATGCTCCCATGCCATCTTGCATTGTGTAGCCTGACCTTCAGTATTTTGGGTCCTTTAGCATTATTGTCTTATAAAACCAGAAAATGGTTGCAGAATTCCTTCAATTCTGCGATGCTTGAAGCATTCAGCAAATCCTGGCAGCTCTCAAACCCCTTATTTTCATGAGAAAAAAGTTTGGAGATGAACTGTTTCTAAAGTTACTCTTCTTGTAGCCGCATTCCTCAGGATGTAAGTAGAAGCAGGAAGAGGCCCTTCAGCCCTTCTACTGCTTTGTTCAGTAAAGTACCCTTAGATTCTTTTAATGTTCAGAAGTATCTCTCTTAGACTTAAATATTAATTGACCAGGAAGCAATTCAGGATGCAAAATGCTCCCACAACCTTCTTGGTTAAAAGGTTACAGTGATTTTTATCCTGAAATGGTTGAATCATAGAGATAAAGTGTTACAGCCCACAATGTGCCATCCTTTAATCCTACTCTAAAATCAATCTTATCTTTCTCTCCTAGACAGCCCTCCATTTTTCTATAATACTTTGTGCTTATCTAATTGTCTCTTAAATGTCCCTAATGTACAGTACTTATAAAAGGTATTCACCCCCCCACCCCCAGAAGATTTCATGTTTTATTGTTTTGTAACGTTGAATCGCGGTGGATTTCATTTTGACTTTTTTTGACACTGATCAACAGAGAAGACACTTCTGTGTCAAAGTGAAAAGAAATTTCTCCAAATTGGTCTGAATTTATTACAATTATTAAACAAAATGCCAGTAAAGCATTTGATAAGGTACCCCATGCTTCAGAAAGTAAGAAGGATGGGATCCAAGGAGACCTTGCTTTATGGATCCAGAATTGGCTTGACCACAGAAGGCAAAGAGTGGTTGTAGATGGTTCATATTCTGCATGGAGGTCGGTGACCAGTGGTATTCCACAAGGATCTGTTTTTTGTGATATTTGTAAATGACCTGGATGAAGAAATAGAAAGATGGGGGTGTTCTGGAGGGTTACTAGAGGTTATAGTGGGACCTTGTATTAATCATTTCCACTCTGGGAAATTGTCTCCTTCTATCTACTCGACCTATGGCTCTTGTGCACCTATTTTCAAAGATTCAAAGTAAATTTAGTACATGCATGTCACCATAAGATCAAAAGACATAGGAGTAGTATTAGGCCATTCAGTCCATGAATCTGCTGTGCCATTCCATCTTGGCTGATCCCGGATCCCATTCCACCTCACACACCTGCCTTCTCGCCATATCCTTTTCTGGCCCAAACAATCAGGAAACTGTCAACTTCTGTCTTAAATACACCCACGGGCTTGGCTTCCACCGCAGTCAGTGGCAGAGTATTCCATAGATTCACTACTCATAGGCTAAAAAGGTCACCGCTCAAGATTGTTGCTAAACCCTTTAGTTTTGGATTCCCCTACCATCGTCGCAACACCCACACTATCTAGTCCTTTCAATATTCAGTAGGTTTCAATGAGATCCCCATGCATTCTTCTAAATTCCAGTGAGTACAGGTCAAAGCTCCCAAGCACTCCTCATATGTTAACCCCTTCGTTCCCAGAATCATCCTTGTGAAGATCCTCTGGACTGTCTTGCACCTTCTGGGAGTCTTGCATGAGGATTCCCAAGTCCCTCTGCACCTCTGATGTTTGAATCTTCTCCCCATTTAGATAATAGTCCGTACTATTGTTCTTTTTACCAAAATGCATTATCATACATTTCCCAACAATGTACTCCATCTGCCAGTTTTTTGCCCATTCCTTCAGTTTATCTAAGACCTGCTGCAATCGCATTGCCTCATCAGCACTAACTACCCCACCACCTATCTTCATATCATCCACAAATTTTGCTTTGCTGGAGGAATTCAGCAGGCCGGGTAGCATCAATGGAAAAAAGTACAGTGCCGTTTTGGGCCAAGATGTTGACTGTACTATTTTCCTTTGATGCTGCCTGGCCTGCTGAGTTCCTCCAACATTTTGTGTGTTAATTGGATTTCCAGCAGCGGCCTTTCAGACCTGGTGTTACTTTAATTTTCTAATCTAAGTTTGATACACAATTTTCGATTAGGGCACATGGATAACAGAGCGGCTACCTACCATCGCCAGATACTACTACAATACAGGGATCGCTCAAAAACAAACCTTCACAAAGATCTGGCTGAATTACGTGACCTCGGCTTGCTGAGGGGAACGGGCCTACAATCTTCGGAATCACCTGCTGCTGGTATCCGGAGACGGAGATGGAGACGTCGTAAGAGGAAGCGGAAGCAAGGCAAGCGGCAAGCGGGCAGGGGTTATGGAAATGGCAGGTAGATGGAGCTGAGTTTATGGACAGATCAGCCATGATCTTATTAAGTGGCGGGGAAGGCTCGATGGGACGGATGTTCTACTCCTGCTCCTATTTCTTACGTTCTTATGAGATAGTTAACCCAGATTGAAGAGAGATTAAGAAGACTGGACCAACAGAATATAGAGTTAGAGGATTGACCCTTAATTCCCTTACTATGTAAAAGCGAACCCTAGCCAGCCGGCTCTCCCGTCCATTCTGCTCTCCAGTGTCCGCTCCCTGGACAATAAATTGGACTACATCGGACTCCAACGAAATACTCGGCAGGAATACAGAGTTTGCTCTGCGTATGCCTTCACAGAAACAAGGCTCACTGAGAGAATTATGGATGCTGCCATTCAGCTGGACGGGCTCGCCTTGTTTTGTGCAGACAGGGATGCAGCTCTCCCCAGTAAGACTCACGGTGGTGGTGTGTCTATTTACATCAATATGGAATGGTGCAAGAACTCTGTGCTGGTTTCCAGACACTGCTCATCGCTAGTGGAGTTCGTGGCTGTTAGACGCAGACCATTTTATTTGCCATGGGAATTCACCTCTGTCCTTGTATTCGGTGTCTATGTCCCCCCCAGTGCTAATGCTAAGGAGGTGCTCTGTGAACTGTACGGGGCTATTAGTGAACTGCAGAACGCACACCCTGATGGACTGTTTGTTGTCGACGGTGATTTTAACCACGCGAACCTTAAGTTAGTGCTCCCCAAATTCCATCAGTATGTGGACTTTGCAACAAGGGGGGAGAACGCGTTGGACCTGGTTTACACAAACCTCCCCAGCGTGTACCGGGCAGAGCCCCACCCCCAACTCGGATACTCAGAACACATCTCTATTATGCTAAACCCAGCATACAGACCGCTCATCAGGCACTTCAGACCAGTTCAGAAGCAGGTGAAAACCTGGCCAGCAGGAGCCATCTCTGCTCTTCAAGATTGCTTTGAGCACACTGACTGGCACATGTTCAGGGAGGCTGCAACCGATGGCGACTCTAACAACTTAGAGGAGTACGCAGCATCAGCGATCAGCTACATCAGCAAGTGCATTGATGATGTTACTCTGTCCAATACGTGCTAACCAGAAGCCGTGGATGACAGCAGAGGTGCGTGCGCTGCTGAGGTCCCACAACTCCGCCTTCAGAGCAGGCGACAAGGCAGCCCTAACAAAAGCAAGGGCCAAATTGTCCCGAACCATCAGAGGGGAAAAGCGTGCACATGCCCAGCTAATCCACAGCCACTTCCAGGACAGCAGCGACCTCATGCGCTGAATAATTTCTACGCCCGGTTTGAGGTGGAAAATGACATGGCAGCGAGGAAGTCCACCCTCCTGCAAATGACCAGGTGCTGTGTCTCACTGTGGTCGATATGAGAAGAACCCTGTGCAGGGTCAACCCAAGGAAGGCTGCTGGACCAGACAACATCCCTGGTAGAGTGCTCAGAGGATGTGCAGACCAGCTAGCAGATGTTGTCACTGACATCTTCAACATCTCCCTGAGCAGCGCCACCGTTCCAACGTGCTTCAAGGTCACCACCATCGTCCCTGTGCCGAAGAAGTCTTCAGTGTCCTGCCTAAATGACTACCGTCCGGTTGCACTTACATCCATCATCGTGAAATGTTTTGAGAGGCTCGTCATGAGGCATATCAAGACCCTGCTGCCTCCCTCACTGGATCCCCCTGCAGTTTGCGTACCGTCCCAACCACTCAACAGATGACACCATTGCCACCACTCTCCACCTGGCCCTACCCCACCTGGACAAAAAAGGACACATACGTTCGGATGCTGTTCATAGACTTCAGCATTCAGCACAATCATCTCTCAGAAACTGATTGGAAAGCTGACTGACTGGGAGAACTGTGTCAGTCCGGATCGGGAGCAGCATCTTCAACACCATCACACTGAGCGTGGGGACCCCCAAGGCTGTGTGCTCAGTCCACTGCTGTTCACTCTGCTGACCCACGACTGTGCTGCAACACACAGCTCGAGCCACATCAGCAAGAACAATGAGTCAGCTTACAGAGAGAAAGTGCAGTGGCTAACGGGCTGGTTCAGAGCCAACAACCTGTCTCTTAATGTGAACAAAACAAAAGAGATGGTTGTTAACTTCAGGAGGGCACAGAGTGACCACTCCCCGCTGAACATCGACAGCTGCATCACTGCCTGGTTCGGAAATTGCACCATCTCGGATCGCAAGACCCCTGCAGCGGACAGTGAGGTCAGCTGAGAAGATCATCAGGGTCTCTCTTCCCACCATCATGGACATTTACACTACATGCTGCATCTGCAAAGGAAACAGCATTATGAAGGACCCCATGCACCGCTCATTCAATCTCTTCTCCCTCCTGCCATCTGGGAAAAGGCTCCGAAGTATTCGGGCTCTCACGACCAGACAATGTAACAGTTTCTTCCCCCAAGCTATCAGACTCCTCAATACTCAGAGCCTGGACTGACACCTTGCCCTATTGTCCTGTTTATTATTTATTGTAACGCCTGCACTGTTTTTGTGCACTTTACGCAGTCCTGTGTAGGTCTGTAGACTAGTGTAGCTTTCTCTGTTTTTTTTTGTGTAGTTCAGTCTAGTTTTTGTACTGTGTCATGTAACACCATGGTCCTGAAAAACGTTGTCTCATTTTTATTATGTACTGTACCAGCAGTTATGGTCCAAATGACAATAGAAGTGACTTGACTTGACTTAAATATATTTAGTTAAGAAGCCTCAACTGTTTCTCTGGGCAGAGAATTCCACAGATTCACCACTCTGGAAAAACTGTTTCTCCTCATCTCCCTCCTAAATCTTCTCCCCTGAATCTTGAGGCATGTACCCTAGTTCTAATCTCCACATTCTTTATCACAAGTGTCCTTTACATAGTGAGATCAGGCATGTACACTATATTCTTGGTCCAGTCTGGATAAATCCCTAATCTCATCCATCTATATTTACTTTTGTGCCTGTCTTTGTGTGTGTATATATTAAAAAATACATTTCTCGCTTCCAGAATTGTTTCATGGTTATTAATTTTCAGTGATGCACACACAAATCCTGGGGAAACTCAGCAGGTTAGGCAGCCTCTATTGAGAGTAATACACAAGAATCTCTTGTGATAGTTTTAACACAGGATGATAAGATTGGTGGTGTTGTGGATAGCTTAGAGGACTTGGAACGAATACAACGGGATATAGATCAGTTATAGATATGGGTGGAGAAATGGAAGATGGAGTTTAACCTGGCAAAATATAATATGTTGCTCCTTGGTGGGTCAGATGTGAAGCGACTATTCAGGAGAAGGCTCAACGTTCTTGATGAGCAGGTGGAACTTGGAATGCGCGATCATAGATACCTGAAAGTAACTGATAGGGCAATTAAGAAGGCAAATAGCATGCTTGCTTTTATTAGTTGAGGCACTGAGTTTAAAAGTAAGGAAGTAATGTTGCAACTTTATAAAAATCTAGTTAGGCCACACTTGGGAGTATTGCATACAATTCTGGTTGCCCCACTATAGGAAGAATGTTGAGGGTTTGGATAGGGTACTGAAGAGGTTTACTGGGGTGCTGTCTGGATTAGAGGACATATGCTGTAATGAGAGGCTGGATAAACTTAGGTTGTTTTCACTGGAGTGGAGAGCTCTAAGGGGAGATCTGATAGGGGTTTATAAAACTGAGAGGCATAGGTGTACTAGATAGTATCCTTTTCCCCAGGGTTGAAATATCTAACATCAGAGGGCAAGCATTTTAAGATGGGGGGTGGGGTAATTTCAAAGGAGACATGAGTAAGTTTCTACACATAGTGCCTAGAATGTGCTGCCTGAGGTGGTAAAGAACCCCATCTGCTCTGATCAAAACAGCAAGGAAAAAGGAGTGACTGCAAAGCAGAAATACATCATAACATGATTTGTGGATTGGTCTCTGTAATTCATGTCAATGAAATCTTGCCCAAGACCCAAGACTTTTAAGAGACATTTGGATAGGCACATGAATGTAAGGAAAATGGAAGGATGTGGACATTGCAGGTAGAGGGGTTTATTTAGGTTGCAGATTTGTTTACTAAATTAATTGGTGCAGCATAATTTTGTGGTCTGAAGGGCCTGTTCCTTTGCTATACTAGTTGTAGGGGGATTCTTATAATAGGATGCATATGGCCCACTAAGCACCAACACTTTCGGTGTCTCATGAAAATAAAAACAAGCTGCAGCTAATCAATCTGAAACTAAAACAAGATTCAGGTAGGACTCATTGTACTTGTGGAAATAGAAGCAATAGTGAAAGAACTGTGTGTTTGGGCCTAGAATGATGTGATAATTCACTCCTGGTTACAAGCTGAACGCTGACTGAGTTCTCTTCCTATTCCTGCAGCTTCTGCTTCCGAGGAGGCGGAGTACCCTGATGCTCAAGACAAGGCTAGTGCACAGCAGGTGAGTGATAACTGTTCTTGCTACCCAGTTGTCAAAGACAACACTCACTTTGTCACTATTCATACAGTGATGTTAAAAGTCAGTTCTGCACATGGCGAGTGGGATTAAGGAAAAGCCGAAGGTGTTCCGCACGTATGTGGATAACAGATGACCAGAGTGAGGCTAAGACTGATCAGGGATAGAACTGATGACAAGAGGTAGGGGAGGTATTTTGCTTCAGTATTCACCAGTGAGAGGGAACTTGAGGTTTGTAAAGACAATGTAAAACCAGCTGATGTGCTAGCACATATCAGTGTTAAGACAGAGGATGTGCTGTATCTATCTCAAATTACTATTTGAAACAAGGGTTTGTTTCAAATAGTCTTTGGTGATGACATTTGCATCCTTACCAGCCACAGGAGTTGTACCAGATGATTAGAGGTTTGCAAATTTTATTCTTTTGTTCAATAAAGGGGAAAAAGGGATAACCTTGGGAATCATTTGCCAGTGTGTCTTAAATTAGTGATGGCCAAATTATTGGAGAGGATTGTTAAAACAGAGGATTTCTAAGCAATTTGAAGTATAGTCTGATTGGGGATAGTCAGTATGGCTTTATGAAAGGCAGATCATATTCCACGAGCCTATTTGAATTCTTCAAGAAAGCAACAAACAGATCGATGAAAATATAAGGGAGATTTGGTGCATGTGGATTTTAGTAAGGCGTTTAACAGTGTTCCCCATAGTAGGTTCATTCAGAAAGCTAGGCATCCATGGAGACTTAGTTGTGTGTATTCTGAATTGTCTTGTCCACAGAAGGCAGAGAGTGGTAGTGGATAGAACATACTCTGTCTGAAAGTCAGTTACGAGTATCACAGGGAGGGATGTCTTCCAGACCATAAGGAGGCATTGTAAAGGCGAAAGATTACTAGGCAAGGGATGTCAAAGTGTGAATCAGCTGCCCACCACAGTGCTGGGAGCCTGACCAGATTATTCAGAAGTTCTATGGAGCATTGTGTTCGGTTCTGGATTCCTCATTATAGGAAGGATGTGGAAATTTTAGAGAAGATGCACTGATTTACCAGAGTGCTTCCTGGTTTAGAGAGCATGCTTTGTGAGGATAGGTTGAGTGAACTAGGGCTTTTCTTTCTGGAGTGAAGGAGGTTGAGAGGTGTAGGTCAAGTGAACAGTGGAAAAATTGCTGATATGAAAGTACACAATTTTAAGATGATTTGAAGAAACTCTGGGGGGGATATCAGAGGTGAGTTTTCTCCCAGAGAATGTTGAGTGTTTGGTATGTGCTACCGGGGTGTTGATAGAGGTAGATACATTAAGGAAGTGGGTTGAAAGAAAATGAGGGCCATGGGGGAGGTAAGGGTTAGATTGATCTTAGAATTGGTTAAAAAGTTGTGGGACAAAGGGCCTGTACTGTAATGTGCTATTTTATGTTCTACATAGTCTGGTATTTGTATTGATGCAACCTGTTGATGAATAAATGCTTCTCTGCACTCTATCTTTTATTGGCAGGGACCTGGGATTGGCTGTGGCTGCAGTTGTCAAGGGCGTGGTTTATGTTTTCTTGTTAATTCCATTGAAGTGCTAACTGTTCTGTTGTTTTTTCAAAGATGAATGAAATGAGGAAGAGTGGACGTGTGGTTCACGTCACTGACCTACCACATGATGGCTACACTGAAGAAGACATCTCAAAGCTGACCCAGCCTTTTGGAAAAGTTGTTGGCATTAAATTGGTCAGCTCCAAAAATGAGGTAAAGTTTCATGTCTTAGTATCAAGCTCATATTGAAGTATCATACTGATATTGGCCAGCTGGAAAAGATTGGTGTGAAATTTCAGTGCTCAGTCTCTCACCAACTATTGTGGAGAAGGGATCCCCAGATTGCAAAAGGCTAAATTTAGATAAGCCTCTAGTGCCATCTGTGTGGAATTTGCACATTCTCCCTGGAGGGTTTGTCCGTTTCCCCTCTCATCCCAGATCCCTGAAGGCCAGTGGATTAATCAGCTACTGTAAACTGTCCCTGGTCTGTAAGTGGATGCTGGAGTCTAGGTAGAATTAATGGAAATAGCATTAATGTCATTAATGTTAATGGCTGTGCAATTAGCACTGGCTCAGTTGGCCAAAGGACCTTTTCTCAGAGTGGTACAATGTGCAAAGCAACCTGAATTTGATCCCAACTTCCAATGTTTTCGGAGTAACGTTTGTACATTCTCCGTGTGACCATGTGGGCTTCCTCTGCATCCTGCAGTTTCCTCCTACAGCCAAAAGATGTGCAACTTGGTTGGTTAATTGGTCATAGAATGTGGATGGAATCTGAGAAGTTATTAGTGGAAACGAGGGGAGAATAGATTGGGTAGGCTGAGTTGTATAACAGAAACTGGACCTACAACCCTCTGTCTATGCTGACCACTGTGGTCATCTACAATAATATCACATTAATTCCATATTCCTTCATAATCTATATTCAAGTATTTGTAAAGTATCTTGTCAATATTACTTTCCTAGCCTCCATCACCATCATTGACAGCTCATTCAGATAACAACTCCTCCGATCTCACTTTCTCTCTTTCTCTATCAATGGGAAACAGACAATTGCTGTACCCTATGTATGCCTTACATAATTTTATATACAGTAATGTGCAAAAGTTTTTGGCACCCTAGATTTTTTGATACATTTTGTTTTAGATGTTTATTTAGTATGTCTGTAGGAAAGAGCAAATCCTAAAAATTTTATGTTAGAGAAATGTTCGTATTTCAATGAAGAAAGTAACATATTAAGTAATAGACCACTTTTCAAATAAAAACTTGATTATTTTGTCGGTATGTAGCAAAGCATAAACAAAGATAACAAGCAGGATGCTAATAATGACATAATGAGTTGAATGAACTAAACTGATTGACTGAAGTGGGTATAGAAGGAATCAAACTGGACAAAGGATAAATAAACTAAAAGGTGAGGGTGTTGCCGATATGACTGTTTAACCTTCAAATCATCAATTCCTGTAATTGTGGCATGATTGAGTATAGCATCAAGACACAAGGTGACCATCCAGGATCAGCAAGGTTGCTCCCAAGCAGAATTTTTGCCACTTACCAGAGTTTCAAGATGTGCTTTTCAAGCTCTTCTGAAGAAGCACAAAGAAGCAGGCAAGGTTGAAGACTGGAAATGTAGTGGTAGGACATGGAAACTAAATGCAACAGATGAGTGATACATCAAACTACGTATTTTCTAAATTGGAAGTCCAGCACTGAAACCACTGGAACCCAAGTCAACCTTTCTTCAGTATTGTCAGAAGTGGTCTTCATTGAATTGCTGCCAAAATGCCATTCCTCTGAAATGGAAACAAAGCCAAAAGATTTATCTTCGTTCAAAAACACAAGGGGTAAGATGCTGAACAGTAGCAGAAAGATGCTGTGTGCTGGCAAGTCAAAATTTGGAATTTTTGGCTTAAAGCAGGAGGCATTTTGACCAGGAGTGTAGCAGAAGTGCTGCAAATAGAAGCAGATTCTCATCCATCACACAATGTCATCAGGGAGGCGTCTGATCAGTGCCACCTTCACTCTGTAGTAGGACAGTGATCCCAAACACAAGGCCAAAGAACTGGAAAAGAAGAACAAGGAGTTCTGTAACAGGTGGCATGGCTTCCACTGAGACCTGATCTCAACATCAGCGATTACAGAAGCAAGCGATACAGCCTAAGTCTGCAGAAGAACTGTGACCAGTTCTTCAAAATGCTTGGAACAACCTATCAGCTGATTTGCTGATAAAACTGCATGATAATGCACCGAAGAGAATTGATGAAGTTTTAAAGACAAGTGGTCACACCAAATATTGATTCGATTTAGTTTTTTTTACTGTTCTCTGATCTTTATAGTATTTTTTTGATATTTAGAAACTTTTCATTATTTTTGAAAGTATCTTTGTTTTACAAAACTTTTGTACATGTACCTAAGACCTTTGCACAGTACTGTATCTCAATAATGTCACTCCTCAATCCGTTTTGCTCCAGAAAAAGTAGAGCTGGCCTAACTAATCTTAAGATAATTCTAGCTTGTTAATGTAGGTACCATCCTTGTAAATCTTTTATGCACACCCTCCAGCTTAATTACATCCATCCAATTGTGTGGCAGTCAAGAACTATATGTGATGAAGGCAGGCATACCATACAACACCTTCACCATCCTAGCTCCTTATGTTTCTACTTTCAGGGAATTATGTACTTCTTTCGATAAACTCTCCTATACCCTGTCATTGAGTACATAATCACCATGTTATATGACATGGGTGATGGTGGTCTATGACCATGATTGTTCTTGGCAAATTTTTCTACAAAAATGATTTGCCATTGCCTTCTTCTGGACAGCGTCATTACAAGATGGGTGACCCCAGCTGTTAACAAAACTCTTTAAGAGATTGTCTGCCTGGCTTCAATGGTCACATAACCAGGACTTGTGTATGCACTAGCTGCTCATATGACCATCCACCAACTGCTCCCATAGCTTCACATGACACTGATCAGGAGGTTAAGCAGGTGCTACACCTCACTCGAGTGATCTTCAGGCTAACAGAAGGGACAATAAATTAGCTGTGATCAAATGGTGAAGCAGTATTGGTGGGCTGAATGGGTTAATTCTGCTCCAATATCTTACGGGTGCAAACTCGATGAAACTTTGATGCCATTGGGTAGTTCATAGCCAGCACAGACATGGTTGACTGAAGGACTTTTTCCAAAGCTATACTGTTCTATGTTCCACATTCAAGAACTTGCATCTCTTCCTAAGCTATAGACAATAATGTGGATGGATAATCTTAGTTTCTTTTTAAATATTGGCAAAAAAGGCTATGAGAGTTGAGTGATTCTTTTCTAAGGTTGTTGAATGCATTTTATTTCTCAAAAATAGGCTTTCCTGGAAATGGCATATAAAGAGGCTGCAGTAGCAGTGGTGGAGTTCTACAGCATCACACCAGCGGAAATCAACCGCCGGCAGGTGTGCATGACATTACTGGGACAGAAGAAGGATGTTCCAAAACTGGTAAGCACTGGGGCAGTTTAATTCCGTTTAGGGTGTACTGCAACATGTGTGTTGGTATCTAAAAAGCATGCACATCATTTGAGGTTTAGCTGGTTTACTGAGTACTTCGACCATATAGTGACTTGCATCTGTATAACTTCGCTCTCTTAAGGAAAAAGTCAGGGTGGAGAAAGATCTTGTGTTTCTGTACTCACAAGAGATTCTACAGATGCTGCAAATTCAGAGCAACACACAAAATGTTGGAGGAGCTGAGCAGGTCAGGCAAACCTGTGGAGGAGAGTAAACCATCGACATTTATTTTTCTCTGTAGATGCTGCCTAACCTGCTGAATTCCTTCAGCATTATGTGTGTGCTGTGTTTCTATGTCCCTCAAAGCACTTTGTAGCTAGTGCAGTATACACTACAATGTAAGAAGCTAGTATGAATGGTAATGTGATCAAAATTGTTTTAGCCGGAAAATGGAAGAAGGCTCTGGTGCATTTGCCCAATTAGAGTTTTGCACCCATCAGCTAGAGGGTGATGAATCTGTGGAACTCATTGCTATAGACTGCTCTGGGGGCCAAGCCTTTGGGTATAGTTAATGCAGAGGTGAGAGTTTTGTGATTAGTTAGGGTGTCAAAGGTTACGGGGAGAAGGCAGGAGAATGTGGTTGACAGGGATAATAAATTAGCCATGATGGAATGACAGTCCAGACTTGATGGGCCAAATGGCCTAATTTTGCTCCAGTGACTTATGACTAAGTTTAGTGAGATAAAAAGGTAAATCAACCTTGACGTCAAGTTTAAGAGATTAAAAGAAAGAGAGAGTAACACAAACATCAGCGTTGCTATGCTCAGAATTTGGGGGGTGTAGAGGCTGTGCACTGAATCTCAAGACAAGCATTAGATGCAAAAGGTAACCAAGGCGTTAAGCTTAACTTCCGGTACCAGACACACAGCCATGCAGCCAGCATTGAAGCATTCAAATAGTCTGGATGCTGGGAGTCCGTGCATCTACCATATCAATATCGCTAGTCATATTTTAAAAGTGTGTCCGCGCTCGTGGAGCGCATGCACACAATCCCACTCCCCCAGCAGAACTCAGGCTGCATCGATGGAAGGGTATTAAAAAGTCAATATTTCAGGTCAAAATCCTTCATTGGGACTGGAAAGGAAGGGGACAGAAGTCAGAATAAGAAGGTGGGGAGGGAGTACAAACTGAGGTGATGATAGGTGGGAGGGTGGGGTTGTGAGTTAAGTTAAAAGGGGATCAGTAACAGATAAAGGGCTGAAGTAGGGGGAACCATGGTGTACATGACTCTCTGGGATTTGTGTACCATTCCCAAGTTCTGAGCATGGTGAACCCGGAGTGTCTGATACAACTGTAAAGCACTGCAACCCCTTCTCAGAGTTTTCACCCCTCTGGGCAGATTACACTGCAGGTGGATCTGAAATCAAAGCAGTGAATCATGGAAGTACTGAGCAAGTCAGCATCTGTGGTAATAATTGACATGAAATTTCACTAGTCACTGTTTAAGGTACAGAAGAAGATTATTGTGTGTACCTATGGTAATTTTTTTCTTCTGGAAATAATGTCCATTGTGCTGGGTACAGAACAAAAATCTGATGCAAAGAACAATAGGGAGTAATCTGGAGCAAAAAATAAACGGTGTGAAGAACTCAGCTGCTGAGCATCTCCTGACCATTTGTTTGCCAGCAGAGATGCTGCTCGACCCATGAACTCTTTCAACAGATTTTATTTGCTGCAGGTTCTAGCATCTTGAGTTGGTGTTTCCAGTGATTGCTCTTTACCATTTTGTCCATGTTTCTTCCTCTTGCATGTGCTCTCCCTTTAGACTTAGCAGTCATCCATTTGTGGCTTCAGTCTTTACTGCAGGATACAACTGGAAAATCCTAATGCTTTAATTTTATTTTAATAGGATCAGAGTGAACAATTAGAGAGCCAAGCTGCTGCCTTTGAAGAGTAAGTGTCTGAATAGCAAATCTTGAATACGTGTAGACTGTACATCAGTCCTAGAGCTGTCAATGATCATCAGTATCATCCATACACAGTAAACAATATTAAAATAAACATCAGCCAAAATTCATTTTCATGTCTAGTGTGTCAGAGTAATAGTTACTCTAACCTGTTTAAAATAGTTGTTATGTTACGTTAAGTAATTTTGTAAATTAAGTATAAAAGTAAGCTTTATACCATGAATGCTTTGGTTTTATACATCAAGGATCAATTTTAATTGCCATATACAATATATATTGTATTCACAATATGTATTATGAATTTGCTGTGGTGTACTATTGATCGGTAAATCCACTGAAGATAATTGCTTGATGTTCAAAGTCAAAATAGAGATAATTCTGTGTAAGCTACATTCACTGACACAAATGATTCAGACCTTGAAATCATCAAGTAGGAGTAGGAGGAATAAACTGCTAGGCTATGATTTTTGACAAAAGGCTTTGCAACTGCTGTACTACCACTGGTTGAAAACTGGGAGGCATGTCTGCTATTACTCTTTTGCTTTCTTCCAGAGACTTGAGGGCCAGGGTAATTTTAGATTGCCCTCTCTTTTCCTCTCCCCCACCGCCCCCCCCCCCCCAATCATCTTCCCTTCTGTCTCTTGCTCTTTTAGGCCTTGCACATAACTTCATGTGTTTTCAGTGATAGTGACAGTATTACATAATTTGGGGTACCAAATATAGATAGGTACCTGGAGCTTAGAAAAATAGAAGGCTATGGGTAACCCTAGTAATTTCTAAGATAGGGACATGTTTGGCATAACTTTGTGGGCCAAAGGGCCTGTATTGTGCTATAGGTTTTCTATGTTTAAGATATTGTATGACCTCACAATTCTCTTTGGTCTGCCTTAGGAAAGAGAACACTGCAGACACTAGTGCTGTCCCTCAGACGACTATGGAAGCAACTACTCCATCTTCAGCTGATGCAAGTAAGATAATATACTGAAGGGGATTTATAAAGATGGGATAGTTTTCAGCTTGGGGTTGATATGAGTTGGGTATGTTTTGAATCAAGTGCTGTCCATTATCCAATGACATTTTACCTTGCTAAATGAAATACCCACAAGCATAACAGTAAAGATGTGAACCAAAGCATTACACCTGTATTGCAATTTCAGGTGCAAAGAGTGTGCCCCAGTCAAGTGATGCTTATTAAACTCTGTTCCTAAAATATTAACAAATCGCTCCAGACTTTGCCCACCTCTGTGTATTGACCCCAGGACTCTCCGATCATGGTTTGATCTTTGGATTCACATGGTTGTGAATTCACATGGGCTTCCAACCTTGGTGACCTGGAAGTGTTCATTGGTCCTCGTGACTTCTGCGAGTATAGACCTTCAACCTGCGACAAGCTGACCCAATCTCTGGGATTGCTGAGCTTTGACTGCGGAGTGCTCCGACCTGGATTCAGAACACTTGTTCTTCATTACTCTTAACTTCCTTTTTCCTAAGATCTAATTTGACTCGTAACTCCCAATGCTATCCCCAAAACCATCTCTGTGAACGTAGAAAAGACAACAAAGTCTGAGCCATGACTTTAATGGTCATCACAGCTCAGTGCCACCTTGACCAGTGCTTTTTAATAGTCAAAATATCTAAAGTTACTTCAGAATGATATCAAGTGATATAAGTGGATGTCAGTCCAGATGTCTTGTACAGTTCTGAAATATGTATTACTGCTTAATGGGAATTAGTATCTTCACAAGAAATACCAAACTCTGTCAATAGTGTTAGAGATAAAATACTATTTAGCTTTAAATCAGGTTGTTACTACTGAATTTTAAACTTGCTGTGTGAAGGTTGGAAGTCACTGAAGGTGTTTTAACTTTTTATCAGCAATGAAAGATGAAACTGCAGCAGCGCAGAAGACAGAGTCTGAGGTGAGTTCCATTCACTTGTTAAAGCTAGTGAGATGAACACAGTTGGCCCTCAAGAAAATTGAAAACATTTCAGAATCAGGCTTAACACTATTATGATATGTCAAACTTGTTGCTTTGTGGCAGCAGGTCAGTGCAAAGTCAAAAATTAATATAAATTATAAAATAGTTTAACAAAAGGAAAATCGGGGTAATGTTGATAGACTGTTCAGAAATTTGATGGCAGAGGGGAAGAACCTGTTCCTGAATCATTGAGTATGACTTTTAGGCTTCTGTACCTCCTCTCCAATGGTAGTATCAAGAAGAAAGCATATCCTGGTTGGTGAGGGGCCTTAATGATGCATGCTGCCACCTTGAGGTACCACCGTTTGAAAGTATTCTCAATAGGGAGGTTGGTACCCGTGATGAATTTGACTGTGTCCACAATCCTCTGCAGCCACTTGCGATGCTGTGCATTAGAGTCTTCTTGCCAGGTAGTGATGCACCATGCATCAGTAGAAATTTACAAGTCTTTGGTGAAATGCTAAATCTCCTCAAACTCCTAATGAAGTAGAGCCATTGGAGTGCCTTCTTCATGATTGTAGCAATGTGTTTTTAATATCAGTTTTTAAGTTGCACTGAAGCCCAAGGTGTTTGTCACAGGCATTTCATTACCACAGTGATATCATTTCTCAGGCTTTGCCAGGAGTGAAGAAAAGAGTGTGGTCCGCAGTATGTGTCTTACACTGGTGCATTTTAATTTTACAGGAAAGCTAGGTTAGCTTGCTTTTTGTGTTACTTGAATCAAGGGTTCTGAGGGGGAGACCTTATAGAGATAGACCAAATTATTGGGGGAGTGGGTAGTGAGAATCTTTAAAATGAAAAGGAATAGGTAGAGGTGAAAGGGGAGTCTTTCTCATCTTGTTGTTGGAATCTAGAAACACTGCCTGAGGAAGTGATGGAGGTACGTCCTGTTGCAACGTTCAAGAATCTGGACAAATATTGGCATTACCAAGGCAGGCCAAATGTGGGTAATAGGGTTGGTACAGATGTTCAGCATGACCATGGTAGGCTAAAGGGATTTTTTTCTCTGCTGTGTGACTTTATGGCTCCTATAATTTAGTTTACAAGTTAGTCAAACTTTGTAACGGTGGTTGGAATGCTACTGGGGTGAATTCTGAGTGACAGGATCTGGCAACATTTCAAAAGATGGTCAGCATGGGTTTGTACATGGAAAAACATATCTGGCAAATTAGTTTGAATTTTTTTGAGGAGATGATGAAGATTAATAAGGCATGCAGTAGTTGTTGTCTACAAGGACTTCAGCAAGCTCCTGCATGGCAGGTTAGTCTGGAAAATTAGATCACATGGGATCTATGGTGAGCTGACCAGTTTCATACAAAATTAGTTCAGTGGAAGGAGACAGCGTGGTAATCGAGGATTGTTTTATCAGCTTGGAGGCCTTGACCAGAGTGTTTTACACCGATTGGTGCTGGGGTCATTGCAGTTTGACATCCAAATTCTATAACATAGATAACAATGCTGTTAACATTAGTAAGTTGGCCAATGACTCCAGAACTGGTAGAGTAGTGACCAATGAAGAAAGTTTTCCAAGATTACAATGTAGATAAGCCCGACAAGAGCGTGATATATTGGATTTTAATCTGTTAATCCAGGGCAGAGCTTTAAACATAAGATGGTATGGCCCAGGAGAGTATAAGTCATCAGTCAGACTGTACATGAAATATTGTGGTAGTTCTGATCAGTCAGCTAAAGGAAGGGAAGTCAATAAGTTGGAAAAGGTGCAGCAAAGATTCATGAAGGTGTTACTGGGAGGCTTGAGTTGCATGACAAGGCATACAGGCTGAGAAATGTTCCCTGGAGCATAGGGTGCTGAGGAGAATAATGAATCACTGAGGTTGTTTTGCTATTTTACTGGTATTTTGCCTGAATTTAAATGTGATATCTATAATTTTACGGCAGGGTGGGCATGGGTTGGAGGCTGGTCTCTTTTAGCAGTGCTGCCCTCCAGTGTTTGCTTGGTGGTAGGCGAGCTAGATTGTTTTGGTCTGCAGCTGCACTAACATGTGATGACCAGACTGCTGAAGGCTTGTTCTTGGACAATATCCTATGTAACATCAATCTACAGGACATGACAGTCAGAGACTTGGGCTATATTTTTAAATTTTTTTTGTGTGTTACTGTGCTTTGCACTTTAGCCCTGTAGGAATGTTGATTCATTTCGCTGTATAGTTGGCCCTCCTTATCCGTGAGTTCCACATCCGCAAATCGAGAAAACCCAGAAGTGCTCTTCCAGCACTTGTTGTTCGAGCACGTACAGACTTTTTTCTTGCCATTATTCCCTAAACAATGCAGTATAACAACTATTTTACATAGCATTTACATTGTATTAGGTATTATAAGTAATCTAGAGATGATTTAAGGTATATGGGAGGATGTGCATGGGTTATTGTGGATCGGGGTCGAAAAAAATTGGAAGTTCTCTTACTAAGTTATTCAGAACAGGTACATCTGGTATTATTTAGCGTCAGTTAGTCAAACGTTTGTCTTATTATATAGTATATATTTTACCTTTCTATGCATATAAAACACTTAAGAACGTATGTTTCAGCGCTGGGCTCGGGGACAGAATTTCCCAAGTTCGATCAAGTGACAGACCACTTCCGAATGCGCTCTCCACCGTGTCGGGTTGATGTGGACGATCAAAACCTCAAAACCCAATCATTAAACCACTGCGTTGCTTAGTAATAATTGTAGCTTTTATTGGGGAAGAGCCTTTCTCACTTTATCCTTTAAAATTGTTCCAATTGTTGACCGACGGAGCCTAACGCTTTTACAATGACCAATGGCGTTTCACCTCTTTCCAATCGCTTTATTATTTCCACTTTATTTTCAATCATGATTGTGACTATTTTTGTGAACAGAGCTCCGCCTCTGGGTCCTAATGTCCATTGCACTGAGATAGGTTAAATAAGGTCTGGGGTTCCACTGGGTCCTAAGGTCCATCGCATTGAGACAGGTTGAATAAGGGACTTGAGCATCCGTGCTTTTTGGTATCCGCGAGGGGTCCCAGAACAAATCCCTCGCGGATAAGAAGGGCCGACTATTGATGTACGATGAAATGACAATTAAGCTTAAACTGATTTCTTGCAACTTAGACTAGTAGTCTCAAAGGTTTTCTTTTACTTTGTAGAATGCTTCCCCCAATGATAAGGGTAGAGTTATTCGAATTAGCAACCTTCCAGCTAAAGGATACACAGAGGAAGACCTGAAAAGATTGGCAAAGCCTTTTGGAGAAGTGCTGAATGTGGTTATCACGTTCTCCAAAAACCAGGTGAGTGTTGGCCAAGCAGTAGGTATACATGTTTAATTTTAGCTTGGATTTCAAAATCACAACCAAGTTTGTTATCACTGATGTGTTGTGAAATTTGTTTTTCTTTTCAGCAGCAGTATAGTGCATAAACTAGATTTTTTTCAAAAATGTGCAACAAAAGCAAAGTGAGGTAGTGTTTGTAAACTTAAATCTGCCAGACCAGTAACCACACCACAAACAGTTCATTACTTTATCCTTTTCGGTAGTTTATTTGTTCGAACTCAGCTAGCGAGAAGTTCGGAACCAAGCATCAGAGAGACAGAATTCCTCTCCCTCTGGCGGCTCATGACAAACCTCTGTCTAACATGCAGGAACGTTACAATTTATGAAACTAGCAAAACAAAGAGCACTCAGTTCAACTGGTATTCCCACAAAGTCTGCTGGAGCAAAACTTAATTTCTTAGATAAGAGAGTCCACTAAATCAGGGTTTTAATTACAAATGAATGTTCTGTCCAATTCATATCAGTTATTCTCTTTCATTAGACGAAGAATGGGACTTAGTTCAATTTGTGTCTCATGATTGCTCAACTCTACATAATATTCCCAGGAGACATCCGTGAGACATTAATCTAAACAAGCTGCAACCAGATTCCTCAGTGAAGGACAGAACAAAAATTTGCACACTATCCAGAACAGAGCACACAAAAGATCGCGCTTAATTTTAACCCGTTATTTGCAAGAGTCCAAGAATCATTTCTTACGTTCCCCCATACCCTTTGAAACTTCATCATGTTTATTGGGTTCATGGTCCATCCAGAAATCTGATGATAGGGGAAAGAGGATGTTTCTAAAATCTTAAATGTGTGTCTTCAGACTTTTGTACCACCTCCCTATTGGTAGCAGTGAGAAGAGGGCATGTGCTGGATGATGGGGGTTCTTAATGATGGATGCTGCCTTCTAAAGTTATTGTATGTTTGAGGATGGCCCTGGTGGTAGGGAGAATAGTATCCATGATGGAGCTGGCTGAGTTCACAAACCTCTGCAGCTTTTTTTTTGATCTTGTGCATTGCTGCCTCCATACAAGATGGTGATGCAACCTCTCAGATTTCGCTCCATGGTACATCTGTAGAAATTTACTAGTCTCTGGTGATATACCAAATCTCCTCAAACTAGTAATGAAATATGGCCTCTGGCATGCCTTCTTTGTAATTGCATTTTCATTTTGCCTTTATTCCTTTGCATTCTCCAACTTTCTTCTTCTGACTGAAGTAAACATATCAGGAAAATAAATGAACAACTTATTTCAAGTACTTCTGCGTAGTCACATAGTTGTTCAGGAATTGTGTACATCAGGTTAAGGGTTTAAGGAAGCTGAGTAGTGAGCTCCTCAAGTAAATAGTGGTTTGTAGACCAGTATCTTGTCTGGCATATACAACATCAATTTATTTGAAGAATGTCCAAGTTTCATTTATTCCAAGGCAAAGTTAGCAGGATGCATGGGAGCGGGGAGTTAAAATCTAAACAGCCCAATTGGGGCACAATAGCACATGCAGATATTTCATCATTTGGAGAGATTACACAAAATAAGTCAAAATTTAATACTTGTGTAAAATTATTGAGTTAAGATCTGATGGTGGTGTTTAAATGATGAAGGAATTCAGGGAGCTATATTGAGAAAGTAGTTATAGAATTATAGAGACTTTTGAAAGAGAGAGCTAGATTAACTTTGTCACATGTACATGAACACATACAGTGAAATGTGTTGATTTCATCAATGACCAACACCATTCAAGGATGTGCTGGAGGCAGCTCTCAAGTATTGCTCTGGTTCTGGCACCAACATGGCATACCCACAACTAGCTACCCCTAGCCCCAACTGTACATCTTTGGAATCTGGAGGAAACCGGAGCACCCAAAGGAAACCCACTTGGTCACGGGTAGAACATACAAACTCCTTACAAAGAGCATTGGGAATTGAGCCCTGGTTGGTGATCACTGACGCCACTTACGCTGTTAGACTAGCTGCTAAGCTTTCTTAACTTTTAGTTACAGAAATATAGATACAATTTGAAGCAATATTATGCTACATCACCAATTTCTTCTTACTAAAACATTTTATTTTACTTGTAAGGCATACCTGGAAATGGCGTGCAAAAAAGCAGCGACAAAAATGGTGGAGTTCTACCGTCTTTCTACGATCAAGCTCGAAGGAAATGCTATCAGTATGGAAATACTACATCAGTATGTGGATCTGAGTGACATGGTAAGAGTAGCAGACAGATTGACGGTCAGTAGCTTACAGTAGTTGTTAATTACTTTGCTACTGAAATAGGTGTAGAATAAAGTGCAGATAAAACATCAACTGCTGACACATTGGTTTTATTCGTCCTCTTTTACGGGATTGTGCAGGTGACACTAAAGTTGAGGGTGTCTTAGATAGTGAAGGTGGTTATCAGAATTTACAAAGGGACCTTGCTCTGCTGGGGATATGGACTCAGGAACTGCAAATGGAGTTCAATTCAGACAAATGTGAGGTTACATTTTGAGATGAAGAATGAGGGTGGGACTTTCACAGGGAATGGCAGTGTCCTGGGCATTGTGGAACAGAAGGACTTTGGAGTACATGTACACCGTTTCCTAAAAATGGGGTCATGGGTAAACCAGGTGGTTAAGAAGTCTTTGATCACATTGACCTTCATCAGTCAAGGCACTGAGTATAGATGTTAGCAACGTACAAGACATTGGTGTGGCTATATTTGGAATATTGAGTTCAGTTTTGATTATCACACTGCAGGAAAGATGCCATTAAGTTGGACTGAGTTATGGGGAGAAATTGAGCAGGCTGAGAATTCAATCATTGAATCATAAGAGAACAAGGAGTTGTATAAAATCATGAGGGGTCTGGGTAAGGTGAAGACTCAGTTTTCGCAGTACTGAGGAATAAAAAGCTAGAGGTGAGAGAGTGAGGTTTTATAGGAACCTGAGAGCCAACTTTTAAACCTCAAGGGAAGTCAGTTAGTCAAACATTTGTCTTAGTATATAGTATATATTTTACCTTTCTGTGCATATAAAACACTTTAGAAATGTATGTATTTCAATAATTAAACCACTGTTGTTAAGTAATAATTGTAGCTTTCATCGGGGCAGTGCCTTTCACATGCTTCATTATTCTTACTTTATCCTTTAAAATTGTTCCGATCGTTGACTGTCTGTAGCCTAACACTTTTCCAGTGACCAATGGCGTTTCACCTCTTTCCGATCGCTTTATTATTTCTACTTTATTTTCAATCGTGATCGTTTTCCGTCAATGGAACAGAAACACTGCGGATTCAGCAGCAGCTGCAGGCAGTGGGTCCTGAGCTTCCCCCAGGTCCTAAAGTCCACCTGCACTGAGACAGGTTAAATGGGGCAAGTAGGGGCACTGCTGACTGGAAAAGTGGGGTCAGGGTGAATCTTGCTAAGAAAAATTTAAGCCAAATACAAAGTTACACACTCAACACAGTGTTAACGGCAATGTGATCCGACTTAAAATGGTGGAGGACGTTCTCCTTCCTCGAGCCAACGAATTTTTAATGTAATAGACTTTATGGCAGGCTGTTAGTATGAGTTGTTCATAAGTCGGACGTTTGTAACTCGGGGACTGCCTGTATATGGTACCTGGTATCAGAAGAGATTGAGGCTAGTTTTAGAGGACATGGGTCAAACATTAGCAAATGGAACAATATTAAATGGATGTCTTGGTTGGCATGGACTGGCTGGGCCAAATGGCCTCTTTCCTTTGATTATGACATTGGAAAAGATATATTTGCATTTTGAAAGTAGCAAATTGTTTAATAATAACTAAGTTTGTAGTTTGTGCAATTTGATAAGAATTATCTCTTCTGTCTTTAGGAGGTTATATTTAAGGATATGGTTGAAGAATCGGGGTTTAAACCAGATGTAAGTATCTTCTTATGGATATTGTCAGTGGGAAGGGATTTGCTGTTGAGGTGTATGTTCCTTTACCTTGGTCACTATGGAAGATTCTCGTTGGATTTCCTGTTTCAGACCAAGGAGCTAGAAATGAAAAGAAAATAACTTGGGTAAGTTATGTGCCTGATAATGAGGGTGAGGTGGGGATTGGCTGTGATCTTCTCTATAGACTCAATCTTCCACTGGTCACTGCACATGAAACTTTGTCAGGAATCTGCTGGAGGTGCTGGAGTTGTGTTAAGACAATAGCCCTGTTGTAAATTGTTTTATTATTGTCCCATGTACTGAGTACAGTTTAAAAAAAACTTTTTAATGCCATCCATACGGATCGTTTCATTACATCAGTGCATTGAGGTAGTACCAGGACAAACAATAGCAGAGTAGAGTGCTACGTACAGTTCATACAGAGCAGATCATTACATTGTGAATTGAGGTAGGACAAGGTAAAACAATAACAATGCAGAATAAAGTGTAACAGTAACAGTTCCAAAGAACATGCTGTGCTGCCAGACAAAAAGGTGCATAGCCATAATGGGGGAAATTTTGAGGTCAAGAGTCCATCTTATTGCACTGGGGACTATTCAGTAGTCTTATAACAGTGGAATAGAAGCTGCCCTTGAGCCTGGCAGTACATGCTTTCAGACTTGTATATCTTCTCCCAGATGTCCAGGGCGGGTGGGGTCTTTGATTATGCTGGCTGCTTTATCGAGGCAGCGAGAAGTGTGACACTTGGAGGAAGGCTGGTTTCTGTGATGTGGAGACAGCTCAGTATAACTTCTTGCAGGTTCTTATGACCTCGGGCCGCACAGTTGGGGACCAAGCCGAGATGCATGTCGATAAGATGTTTTCTATTGATAAATGTTGGTGAGGGTCAAAGGAGATGTGCGAAGTTTTCTTTTTGCCTCCTGAAAAAGTAGAAGTGTTACTGAGCTTTCTTGGCCATGGCAGCTATGTGTTTGGACCAGGGTAGGCTATCTGTGTTGTTTACTCCCTGTTACTAGAAGCTTTTAACCCCCGTTGCTGTTGTCGGCTGAAACAAAAATGGTGGTGTATCGACATATAGGAGGGAGACTGAAAATTTGGTTGAATGGTGCCACTGCAACAGCCGCTTCTCCCTCAACATCAGCAAAATGGGTCAGTAGCATCAAATTCCTCAGGATTGTCATATCAGAGCACCTGTCCAAATCAACTTTTTTGGCATCTGACTACATACATTCAACCAAATGAAACAGCATTGCTCCACTCCACAGTGCACCCATAAAACTCATAACGCACACAGCAGATAAAACAAAATGTTCCAAAAGTTATTAAATATAATTCAAAGTGCATGTAGTGCTTAGCACAAGTAATCAGTAAACAGCTCGCTGTCCCAAGTGATGAAACTTTAGTAGTTGCAGGGTATTCATTAGTCTCAGAGCGTGAGAGAAGAAGCTGTTACCCAGTCTGACAGTCCTAGTCCTGATGCTCCTGTACCTGCTTCCTGACAGTAGTGGGTCAAAGGTTGTAGGATGAGTGGTAGGGATCGTCAACAACCCTTCGGGCCATTCATATACAATGCTCACAGTAAATATCACATATGGAGTGTGGGGGGTGACCCTGATGATCCTCTCGATGGTTTTCATTATCCTCTGTGGGATCTTGTGGTCCTATCCCTTACAGCTTCTGTACCACATACTGATGCAGCCAGACAGGACACTCTCAGTGGTGCTCCTGTATTAAGTTGTTACAATGGGATCAGGGAGCCGTGCACATTTCAATCTCAGAAAGTGTAGACACTGCTGAAATTTATTGATTAATGAGGAGGTAGTGTTGGTCCAGGTTAGATCAATCATCAGTTATGTGCAGACCAAGGAACATAGTGCTCTTCACTTTCTCCACAGCAGAGACATTGATATGCAAAGGAGAGAGGCCAACTTGTGCCATCCTGAAGTCTACAATCATTTCTTTAGCTTTGTCCACATTGAGACTCTGTTGTTCCCACACCATTTGACTCTCTGCCTCCTCGCTCTATGATGATTCATTGTCACTGATGAGACCAGCCACTGTGGTATCATCAATGAACTTCATGATGCAATTTGAGCTGGTTCTGGCAGGGCAGTCATAATTCAGCAACGTGAACAGTAGCAAGCTGAGCACACAGCCCAAGGGAGAACTGCTCAGTGTGATGGAGCTTGAGATGTTGCTGATTCGGACTGACTTGGGGTCTTGTCAAGAAGTCCAAGATCTAATTGTAGAGAGGGGTGTTGAGTCTCAGCACAGAGCAGTTTATCTACCAGCCTCTACCCTTAGAACATGGCGTAGATTTGGCTTGTCATCTAAAACTTTGGCAAATTTCTATAGATGCGCAGTATCCTAACTGGTTGCTTCATAGTCTGGTATGGAAACAGCAATGCCCAAAAACAGAAAAATTTACAATAAGTGGTGGATGCAGACTAGTCCATCACAGACAAAGCCCTCCCCACAATTGAGCACATTTATGTGGATCACTGCTGCAAGAAAACAGCATCCATCATCAAGGACCCCACCATCAAGCCAGGCTCTCTTACTACCACCATCATGCAGGAGGTACGGGAGCCTTGGATCCCACACTACGAGTTCAATAACAGTTATGACCCTGCAACCATCAGACTCCTGAACCGCAATACTCTGTGAATAGATCCAACAACCTATGGGCTCACTTTTAAGAACTCTTTGCAATTCATGCTATCATTTTTTTTTTAAATACTTGCACAATTTACCTTGTGCAACTGGCTGTATGTCAGTCTTTGCTTGTGTATATTTTTCATAAATTCTATTGTATATCTTTATTTTCCTTTAAATGCCTACAAGAAAATGAATCTCAATGTAGTATATGGTAACATATACATACTTTGATAATAAATTTACTTTGAACTACAACCCAGATGGAAAACTTCAATAGGTAGGCACCAAAACCTGACAGCCCTGTTGCTTGAAATCGCTGGTGCAGCTGTACTGTGACTGCACAAATGTTACTTGCCATCTCAGTTGCTACGATGTTGATTGCAGTGTTACTCGCCATCTCGATTGTTAGGAGTTGATTGCAGTGTTACTCGCCATCACGATTGTTACCGTGTTTTTTTTTCCCTTGGTCTCCTCGTTCTCTTCACATAGGATGGGCGCAGTATATATGACCATTTAGTTCACATAAGCAATCTACCCGAGGATGGCTATACTGAAGTTGACATCCTTTGGGTTGCTTTCCGATTTGGAAGAGTAAAAGCTTCAATGTTCTTGAAACCACACAACAAGGTAAATATTTATCAGGTTAACATTGTTTGTGGTGCATTTGTGTTTGTATGCTCCTTACTGGGGATTCTACAATGTGGAGAGGTCTCTTGGTTATGTGGGCATACTAGTGAGTCAGTGTGCTGCAGTAGGCACTCTCATCCAGTGCTGAGCCAATCAAGCTGGCAGTATTCAAGGTGCTGTTTATTGACCAGTCAGCCCAACTCATTACCAGAGTTCGTTGGCCAAAATTTGCCTCGTGTTCTGTGCTGGCAGGCTGCGTAACCTTTTGATGCTTAATGTTAGCTCTGTACCTGCACCCTTTTGTAGGTCACAGTTGACACTTGCATGACAGCTTACATTTTGGTAAATGATGTTAGTTCCATTGGGATGTTCATAATCACTTCCACATCAGGCAGTGGAAGCACTGAATGTGCAGGGATCTTGATGGTTGTAGAGTGTATCATATCCTGTGCCAAGTCAGCCAAGTTGCTGGGTTACTTGGAGGATCTTTGTATGGGTGTCATTTTGAAGATGTGTTGAGAATTGCAGTTTTGAGTGTCATATACTGAAAATTTCTTTTATCCTTATATGCAACAATGCTAGTAATTACTATTGGCAGAAGTGTTGCCACATCCATCTCCACTGAGTGTAGCCATATGGAGCACTGCAGGCTTGTTTACCTTTTCAGAAATTCTGTATAGTCTTGTAGCTGCAAGAAAATTGCTTGAGCTTTCTTGGAGTTGAATCAAAGACCTTGTTCATGTGCCTGATTTATGCTGGATGCTAATCACAGCCAGTGTAGGCATGTTGTAGTGATTGGTCTGTGGCGTGCTTTATAACAATCATGGTACCTGCTTCTGAACCTTACTGCGTGGCCAGAGCTGGAAAATGTGTTGATTACAGCCGCTGCTCTATCCTTGGTTCAAGGTAGCTCACTAGGATGACATATAAAGAACAAGGAGCTCATGTTGTGCTGTGGTGTAAACTGGTATTTCGAGGCTTAGGAGTAATGCTTAAGGTCAGATTTGCCTTTAGTCAACACAGTCTAACAATTGTTGTATGTTATGATTGCTATAGGCTCTTCTACACTTGGAGAATGCGAATGCTGCCATATCCATGTGCAGCTTTTTCAGAGAAATTCCGCATGACTTCCATGGAAAAACTCTGGAATTTTCTTTGTCTCCTCATGCAGGAATTCTGCCAGAGGTACGTGGTCAAGGTGTTCATCAAATGTAGTCCATAAAAGTCCCAGAGAGTGCTTGGACTTTATTTTCCTGGAGTTGTGTGAAGAACATTGAAGTGCAGGAGTTGTCAAGTTGGTGGGATTTAGGTAGGATAACGGAATTGCATTCTGAGAGTGTTTTGGAGGACAGACCTTTAATATATTAGAGTGTGGACGTACATGGGTGTGTAAGATACTGCTGTGCGAGACATGGTGGTTGACATGATGGCGACCAACTTTTTGGAATCTCCATTCTAGATATGTTTTGTATAGTGCACATTGTATCCATTGCCAAAGTAAGCTGCTTAAAAGTTAAAGGCTTTTTATGGTTGTTCCCTGGTGTGATGATTTCTCATGTCTGTATCTTGTCATACATGCAAAATCCTGTGCTGTTTACAAAGCAAGTATCTGACAGTGTTGCACTTTTGTCTTTGACAAGGTAAATGTGGATGTTCTGCTGATCTGAGGTGTTAGTTGGACAGTCCAATTGGGTGGTTGTGGGGAAAAATGTATGTCTGAAAATGATTCTTGAGGAAATTCCCATTCCTTAAGAGTTGAGACGTTATTCCTCCTCCACGATGGAAATTGGGCATCTTGTAAACTAGACTCCTTTTTAGACTCTGAAGGTTTATCCATTGATAGTTCCGTAAGTATAGCTTTCCATTTCTATACCACTTTGGTCACAGCCAGTAAGACTCTGACATTCTGAATTTGTTATCTTCATTGCAGCTTGACTTCACCACCAACAGTCCAACTGGGTTTCGGTTTGATTCTCGTCCAGTTCTACAACTCGGATTGGACAACCCTCAAAGAAATGCTCTGCATGGTCCAAGTGTAGAACCTAGCTCAAGGGGTGGCACACAGTCAGTCAACAAGGAGCCAAATCCTTGGTGGGGACGCACTAGAAATTCAGCGCAGTTCATGCCACTTCTCCGTGCTAAGCAAACACTTAAAACTGCATCAGGGGTTTTGGAGAAGTCCACATTTGAGACAATATTGTCTGGCACAAGGGCAAAATGGTCGTCTGAGCTCCTTCATTGGGCTGGTGGGCCTCTGAAGGGTTCTCTTGACGACAGCAATAGCTGGAAACCATTGATACATCGAGATTCCACTCTGGAATGTCATAATCTCTTGCCCTTGGCCTTTCGTCTTCCACTGAGTCTGGAACACCAGAACCGCCTCCGCTTCCACATTGGCGTTCCTGACATCCCCACTGTTATTGCTCCTGAGATTGACCAATCTATATTTGATCTCCTTGTCTCAAAGGGTGTGATTTCCACCAAGCAGGAGCTAGACAAGTTGTTAGGGATAATAGAAGCAACACGGTGCATCCAAACGAGGGTGACAGAAAGTATAAGCCCCCTCATCTTAGCTGCACAGAATTTTGAGCTGGATAAGTTGAAGGGTGATCTTGATTCCCTTTCCCCTCACCAGCTGAAGGAAAAGCTGTTCTCCATTATCTCTGCATGTCGCCTGGCAGTGGTTTTAACTGGGCAAACTCATGCTTTTCTTTCTGAGTTGAGGTCTGATAGGCTGTTACGGACAACTGGCATGACAAAAATCGCTCCAGGTCCTTTGGACTTCCCCAATCTGTCCTCTGCAGATTTGTTAGGGCCACATTTTTTGGATGATCTGACATGCCGCATGTTGGCAGCGAAGCAAAAGCCAGAAGCTGCAAAGAATTTGTGCTCGTACATTTCGAGGCCAGAGAAAAGGAAATCACCACTCACAGACGTATGGCCCCGGTTTGGGACTTGTGGTAAGCCCCTTCCATCAAGCTTGTGAATTTCCTGACACTTTGGCAGTTGACTCTATTTTAATTATTTTCCCTACCTTTTTGCAAAAGAAACTCCTCCAGATGTGGCTCTCAGTTCTCAGTGAAAGTTACTGGAGTAGGTAGCTCTCTGTGGTAAGCACAGTCCTTGACAGGTCTTGTGAACTCTTGGCTCAAATTCATGTCTCAAAATTTCAAAGTATACATATTGTATGCTATTTTCTTGCAGTCTCACAGATACTGATGACACCAGGAAGGGCATTCTTAGCTTTTTTCAGGTACAAAAGCTCCTCACTATAGGAAGGATGTGGAAGCTTTAGAGGGGGTGCAGAGGAGATTTAACAGGATGCTGCCTGGATTAGAGTGCATGTCTTATGAGGATAGGTTGAGTGAACGAGGACTTTTCTCCTTGGAACAAAGGCAGCTGAGAGATGAGTTGATAGAGGCATACAAAATGATAGGAGTAATAGATAAAGTGCATAGCCAGAGGCTTCCCATGGTGGAAATGACTAATATGATGTAATACAAATATAATTTGTACTAATACTCATAATTTATACTAATATAATTTTGAGGTGGTTGGAGCAAAATATAGGAGGGATATCAGAAATAAGGTTTTTTTACACACAAGGTGGTAAGTTCTTAGAGTGGCCTGCCAGGGCTGGTGGAAGAGGCAGATACATTAGGAACATTTAAGAAACGCTTAGGTAGACAGATGGATGATAGAAAAATAGAGGGCTATATAGTAAGGAAGAGATGGATTGATCTTGGAGTAGGTTAAAAGGTGGGCACAACATTGTGGGTCAAAGGGTCTGTACTGTACTATGCTGTAGTGTTCTAATCTATTTTCAGTGTAGAATCTTAGAAGTAAATATTAGTGTCATAGAACACTGCAGCACAGAAACAGGTGACCTGAACCATCCAGTCCATGCCAAACTAATTGTATTTGGCTACTGGAAGGTAGTTTGTCATTGGTGGCAACTTGTAATGTTATTTTTTAGACTTTGAGCTGAGTTATATCTGTGGCTGTATTGACGTTTAGATTTTGTTTAATTTGAAGAATTGGATACTAGAGTGAACTTGTATACATTTTTTGCATTCTGACATTAGAGCACCAAGAGCAGTCTAAATTATGTCGCGGTCATTTTCTTCACCCAGGGGATTGCTGTTATTAATTTCATTGCTAATGCTGGACAACTGTTTAAATTTAATCCAGTGTCTCACTGGATTATGATTAATTTCACCCAATATGATATGGTCTAGGAGTTTACTTTTTGAAAGAGGAGCTCAATCTTATAATAGGAAAGCATGGTAGCAAAATAGTCCAAATTTCTGCTCCTTCCCTATAAATATGTAATATTCAGGCATTTTGAACATGATTAAATCTGCTTTTAAGCCCCATTCCACTTCAACAGACATTCACTCCAGGTTACAATAACAACTGAATTTAAATAAAATGTTTCTCTACATCACCTGTGTTGGATGCTGATGTTTTTGATTCAAAGTTCTCTTGGAAGTCAAGAATGAGGCATAAAGCCTGTTGCTGGCGGTCATTTATTAAGTGCTAAGAGAACAAAGGAAGAGAAAGGGGAGTAGCGAAAGAGAAGGCAGTGATGGGGAAGGGGAACAAAGGCTGACCCCACTTGTTCTGGCCTCTTACACCAGCTAATCAATCAGATAGCCCATATCCAAATAATAGAATCCCCAAGAAGCTTCCAGAATACAGAACTGTAACCGCAAGGAAACATTGAACCCGTGCATATACATAGATAATAATATTAAAATACAAACAAACATAAGAGAGTTAAGCCATAAAGAAGTAACAAGTATACTGCCATCTAATCCAACACCTGCTTTTGATAGTGCTAACTCTGCCCTTTAGTAATGGATCCACGTGCTCTCTGAAATGGCCTTTGCCTCCGCCACTATGGAAAAGTATTCCATCCTAATCAAATTTTAAATTTCTACGAAGCCTATCTTCTTCCAATTTATGGAGATCCCACATTTGATTTTTGTTTTGTCATTGACTCTCCCACTCAGATGAAGTCTCTTTTCCCAACCACAATATCAAAACACTTTGTAATTCAACAGCAATTAATATTATTCTCTCTGTTTTGGCACAAATACCTCCAGCTCCTCCTGTGCAAATTCGCTTACTATTGGCACATGTACTGAGGTTTGTGTTGCTTATCATCCATACAGGCATTCGTCAGACCACACTTGGAAAAGATAGAAACATAGAAAGCCTACAACACAATACAGGCCCTTTGGCCCACAAAGTTGTGCCGAACATGTCCCTACCTTAGAAATTACTAGGCTTACCTATAGCCCTCTATTTTTCTAAGCTGCAAGTACCTATCCAAGACCCTATTGTATCCGCCTCCACCACTGTTGCCGACAGCCCATTCCACACACTCACCACTCTGCGCAAAAAACTTACCCCTGACATCTCCTCTGTACCTACTTCTAAGCACCTTAAAACTATGCCTCTATGTGCTAGCCATTTCAGCCCTGGGAAAAAGCCAATGACTATTCACACAATCAATGCCTCTCATCATCTTATACACCTCTATCAGATCACCTCTTACCTTCCATCTCTCCAAGGAGAAAGGGCCAAGTTCACTCAGCCTATTCTCATAAGGCATGCTCCCCAATTCAGGCAACATCCTTGTAAATCTCCTCTGCACCCTTCCTGTAGTGAGGCGACCGGAACTGATGTGCTAGCATTGGAGAGTCCAAAGAAGGTTCATGAGAATTCCAGGAATGACGGGTTAACATAATGAGGAGAGTTTAAAGGCTCTGGGCCTCTATGTGCTGGAATTTAGAAGAATGATGAGGGAATTGAAGCCAATCGAATATAGGTCTCGAATGACATGGAAAGGACATTCGCCCATTATGAAGGAGTTTAGGGTGGAAGGCACTGCCTCAGAATACAAGGGCATCTCTTTAGAACACAGATGAGGAGGAGTTTCTTTAGCCAGAGGGTAGTAAATCTGTAGAATTCATTGCTACAGAAGACTGTGGAAGCCAAGTCATTGAGTATATTTAAAGCAAAGGTTGATAGGTTCTTGATTAATCAGGGCATCAAAGGTTACTAGACTGAACTAGGGGACATTGCTTCAAGATTCAGAGGAGAAGATTTAGGACGGAGCTGAGGAGGAACTGTTTTTCCCAGAAAGTAGTGAATCGGTGGAATTCTCTGCCCAGGGAAGCAATTGAGGCTTCTTCACTAAATATATTTACGATACGGTTAGATAGATGTTTACATAGGGGAATTAAGGGTTAAGGGGAAAAGGCAGGTCGATGGAGCTGAGTTTACAGACAGATCAGCCATGATCTTATTGAATGGCAGGGCAGGCGCGATGGGCTGGATGGCCAGCTCCTATTTTTATGTTATGTGTAGTAGATACGATAATAAAATTGAGAGGGATACACACAGCCACAGAATGGCGGATGGGCTGAATGGCTTAATTCTGCTCCTATATCTTATGAACTTGCAGATCATTTCATCACCCCGGTGCATTGAGATGATACAAGGATAAACAGTAACAAATTGGGATAGTGTTTGAGAGAAAGTGCAGTGCAGGTGGGTAGTAAGGTGCAAGGTGTTAGACCATTCAATGGCTCCAGCATCAACCAAGGAAGTCTACACAATGGTTTCATTGTGAAAAGGTTTCCAAAATTGTCATGTCTCAACTTGGGGGTATCCATTGATTTTTATTATTGTTGCTTTATTCTTTGGTGGTGCTTGTAAAACCCTAGAATTATCAATAGTTTTGGTTTGATTTGATTTCTCACACACTTGGTTCTCTAGCAATGACTCCCCCACATCCTTGTGTTCTCAACAGTTGACAAACATGGACAATAGACCTAACTGCTATGCTCTCATTTCACTGAAGCATTTCCACCATTTCTTTAAAGATCAAAAGTAACAGCATTATTCTAATGCAAAGCTCTAAATATTGATCAGTCAGTTTTATTATTGCTGACTTGTATCCTGTGAAATCTGTTGTTTTGTAGCACAGGTATTGCGTAAAATCTAAGAAATTAATGTAAATAACAAATAGTGCAAGAATCAGGAATAATTCAGTAGTATCTTCCCTGACTGGCATTATCTTGTTCTGTCCAGTTCTTAAGTTATTTACCAGCAAATCAAGTGGGATGTTAAGAATACAAAACATTAGAGATGCTGGATAGCTGAAGAAAAATACACACTGCAAATACTTATTGGTCTTGCAGAAAAGAGTTTAATGCTTCAGTGATGTCAGGAATGCTGGAAGTTTTTAACATCTTTCCTATTTCCTCTCCCTTTGCCAGAGGTAGTGAAGCCATTTCGGGCGAGAAGGGCCTTTATTTAGTTGATTATACACAACTGTTGCAGAGTAGGGTTTGTGGACAGTGGATGTACTGCTGTAGTTCTTTCATGCTTGTGAGATTTAGTAGTTTACAAATGTGTATTGTGTTTGAAAGCTGATTTTAAACTACAAAAATGTGGTGGTGCAGTGAGATGCTAACTTGGGTCAAACCCAAGACATGACTAGAAGGGTGAAAGTTCTTTACCTGTCTCTACCTGTTTTTCTTGGGCAGTATCAGTCTAATTTGTTATAGAGCAAGTGCCACCCCTTTTTGGTGTATTAACTTTGGAATGTGGATGTTAGAAACCTGAGGAATGACATGCACAAATCAGATCGCCAAAAACTGTACCCTGTATCTTGCCCATTTTATTGACTACAGGACTGTGAAGAGGGTGTTCACTCTGCCTCTTTCCCCAAGTTGAATCTGTCCTGGATTTGTTTGGAACAGTGTAGTGAGAACTCTGTTCTGTATCTAAGTTTATTCTCTGCTGAAGCTTGCCTGAACTGGTAAATCTTTGGTAACTCAGTACCTACATCCCTCAGTATTTGTTGAAGACTGACAATTGTTAAACCCACAACTTTCAGAAGTTAATTTTGACAGAGATCTATCTTTACCTCCATAACTTTTTGCCTGGAAGAGTTTCAACACAAGTGGATATGTTAAGAAAATAATTCTATTCATTGTGAGTTACTATCCCACTTACAGGCTCTAGTAATTGTTGTTAGTGTGTCTGCATCTCATAATCTCACCATAGAGCTGTTTCACCAGGTTGTATTGTAGGGGAAAAGCTCATATGGCATTAGCTGACGTGAAAACCTGTTCATGTGCCTTGTTTGCATTTTCTCTTCTTCCATTAAAACCTGCATTTATCACACCGGAGAGTCCCAAGCTGCTGACCTCACAAGATCTCTGCCCTTTGAGCCAGCGCTTCTGAGGAGGAGCTGGAATGTGAATTGAAACAGTTACATTTTTGAGACCAGTGCCTCTCTGCAACCCTGACAGAGTGGATGGAAAGTCTCCTCTCTCTGGTTGGAATGGTCCAAAAGCAATCCCAAGCATTCTCATTCCGGGTTCCAGGTGTGTCCATGGGCCAATCTGTTCCGGAGTGGGGCAGTCCCTAAAGCGGCTGGTTGAGCAGTGAATCTACCACACTCCACTCAGTGCTTGCTTGCGTTGGGGCAGAGTGAAGGGAGCTTTACTCTGTGTCTGACCACCTGGAAGTACTTGATGTTGACACCAGGTGCCGACAAAAATGGGCTGCCTTTGCAGGCTGACTAGCACTGGCGTGGTCATGGCTGCTGAGGTGTCCTTCAACATTGTAGAGAAAACGGGGTACTCAGGCATATATCACTATGGTAAACCTCTTCTCCTGGAATGCGGTGTTGAGCAAAGTTCCTTCCCCCAGTCATCTGTCTGTGTTTTCCTTTCCTCAGGGAGAAAGGCTCGTAGATGAGGCTCTTACAGCAGTGAAGATGGGAACTCGCAAAACCATATACGTTCTCTGACGAACCAGAGCTCAGCAAAAGAACACTGTGCTCAAGTTGTTTTACGATCTGTCCTCTATCCTGTCAAGTAAACAGGCCTCTTAATATAGTTAGTACAGTCAGTGCTCTACGCACCAAAAGACAGCAGTGTTAACTTGCGAGCTTGCGTTCTTTTGAATTGATAGGCTGATTGGTCCCTTATAATTGCAGCACTAATTGTTTCCTGTCAGTTGACAATGTGCATTATGGGTATGCTGCTGCTTTTCAGAATTTGCATTAATGTACATTTCAGTTCCAAATGGTTCAAAAATAAACAACCACCTTAGACACTGGTTGCTCTAATTCGTCTTGCTTTCACTGCACTTTGCTTTGTCTAACTTGGTGGCCTTTCTGGACTTGATGGTCTTACTGAGCGTGTATGTGGTGATGATCAGTCTTACTGCTTGTATGCTATGTGAAATTTTTGCTTGTGTTTGGCACCATTGGCAAGGCCATGTTTACTGCCTGAGGTGTGGAGATAACGATGCTGTAAAGATAATCAAGGTGGTACGGGCCTGGCTAGGTAGGCATACTAGACTCCTCTCAATGATGATTTGAGATTGTTTAATGTCATTTCCTGTACAAGTGTGAAAGGACAGAATAATTGTTACTACTGATCTGATGCAGCACCAAAGAAACCATAAATGCTAAAGAATATAATAATAAACACACAATAAATACAAATATATAAGATAGCTTATATACTTGGATTGACTGTATATCCATAAATTGACGCTAGACACAGGAGTATCTTTACATAAGGTGACTGATGGGAATGATAAAGTAGTGATTGAGTTAGTGGGCGGAGGTGTTGATCAGCCTTACTGTTTGGGAAAAGTAACTGGTTTTGAGTCTGGTGGTCCTGGCGTGGATGTTACATTTGTCTCACTCCAGGCCATGAGCTGGGTGGGTGAGGTACTTCATGATGGCACCTTTCTCTAAATGTGTTCTTGTTGGCAGATAAGCTGGTGCCAGTGTTGCATTGGGCAGTTTTGACTACCTGTTGTAGAGCCTTCCTGTTCACCACAGTGCAGTCCTGCAATTTGTTAGAATGCTCGTCACTGCCCATCTATAGAATGCTAACTAAGGTAGTGTGAGCCCAGCTGGATGGTAATACTAGGTTCCTGTAGCAATGGACCTCAACTGTTGCAGCTTATTTACACCCTTCAGGATGGTAAGGAATTCAGTTTCACAACTTTCCACGATGAGATTATGAACAGGAGGGCCTTTGACTTGTTCATTCAGTGGCATAGTGGCAATATTTGTAACAACACCTTTTTCCCCTGGGACCTTGTAGAGGTTTCTAAAGTCACAAGGGGCATAGACAGGTAGAATGGTCTCAGGAGGGAAATCTAAAACTAGAAGGCACAGGTCTAGTGTGAGAGGTAACAAAGGACAATGGATATGTAGAAGGAGCTGCCAGGAGAAGTGATAGAGGAGGGTACAATTACATGATTTAAAAAGACAATTGGGGCAGCTACATTGGATAGAAAAGGTTTAGAGGGTTTCGGGTTAATGCAGGTGAGTTAGTTCGCATGGGTGGGTAAGGCCGAAGGGCCTCTTTACATACTGTTTAACTCTGTGACTGTTGTGTATCAATAAATCTCCTACCTTTGTTGGGTCTCTACTATTCAGTTATCTGCATTGGGTCAGGGTTACCTAAAAAGCCATGGAGAAAATATAATTACTTTCATTACCCTGCTCTTTAATATTTGCCACATAACTCATCCAATGCAAGTGCTGCTCGTCACGTTGCCCAATATCGGGTTAAGTACACAGGAGCTCTTGGGGTTATGAAAGGCACTATATAAGTGCAGCCCTTCGTCCTTTCTCACAGCATCACAATTCAATCTGCAATAACTTGTTCTACAAAAAAGTAAAATTGGATAAAATTTCACTAACTCCAGATGGGTTTGTTAAGGTGGATAGTGTGTTGGCGACTGAGTTCCAGAGGTAGAGGTAATTTTTTTACTTGCAGTGTTTTCACATAGATGTTATCACACTGACTAGTTTGGTTGATTTTTTTCTTAAGGAAAAATCATCAGTGTGGTTAATGTAGTCTAGGTTTTTGACAGGACCCCACAGTGGATACTGATGCAAAAGGTCTGAGCTCATCAGCTGCTGAACAAGGTGGCAAATCAGACCTGAAGTCAAAATTAGAAGGCAGAGGGTGATGGTGGAGTATTGTTTTTGTGATTGGAAGCCAGTGGTATGCCAACGGGATTAATGCAGGGTTCCTTGCTCCTTTTAAGCATGTTGATGGTTTGCATGCGAATATTGATGAAATGATTAACAGATTCACAATTGACACAACATTGGTGCTGTTGCTGATACTGAGGAGGATAGATTTCAGCTACAGGGATTTGTTGAGATGGTAAGAGGCGCAGAGCAATAGCTTTGTCAGTGAAGAGCTGAAGACAGTATGCAAGTCACTGCTCTTCATTACCCAGGAATAGAAAAGAATAGCAGCAAAATTGCAGTCCAGCCTGATAAAATGTTTGTATGGCCAAGGCTGGAGCACTGAAAACAGTTCTGGTTGCCCCCACCCACTATAGGAAATGATTGCTCTGGAATGGCTGCAGAGGTTATACAGTAAGATGTCTGGAGTGCAAGATTTTTGTAATGTTTGTTCCCCTTGGATTGGAGGCAGTTGATCACACAGCTGCAGAATGCTGGATTCAAAGTGACCATATAGCAATATACTACCCTGAGGTTCATTTTCTGTGGACATTCACAGTAGAATAGAGAGACATATGAAAATGAAAATCTACACACAAAGACTGACAAACAGTATGCAAATGAAGACAAGCTGTAAATAAAAATGTCAGTAAATAATACTGAAAACATGAGTTGTAGTAGAATCTTGAAAGTGAGTTTGTAGGTTACAGAATTAGTTCTGCATTGAAGTTGGTGAAATTACATTTTGGTTCAGTAGCCTGACGCTCCTGTGATATAGATTGACACTTTTCCCACAACTGAGGGGTCTGAAGCCAGATGGCACAGATTAAAAGTAATTGGTGGGATGTTCCAATTGGATCTGTGGAAGAACTCTTTCCCTTAGAAAATAGTTTGAGTTTGGAATGCACAATGGACTTTATGAGTGGGAGATGGATGTAGGTACTCTTACAACATTTAATAAGAATGGTGGTGAACACTTGAATAACCAAGGCTGTGGGCCAAGTGTAGGAGGATGGGTTTGATACAAATGGGATTGACTATATGGACAATGGGCCAAGTGGCCTGTTTCTAAGCCCTGAGACTCTTGTGAGAAGGAGCTTGAGACTGTATGGTTTTTAACAAAGAGAAGCATAATCAGACCTGGTTCTGGTATGGGTGGTGAGGTTTGAGTTGCGTGGACCTGAAATGATTGTTGATGCTGAGCAATAGTAATGATACAGCGACAAGATCTCATGTTAACTGGTGTTCCTAACATATCTGCTTTTCTTGAAACGATGAACCTCATGTTACTAATTTGGTATGTGTACAGAACTTCAGGTGTTCAGCTGAACAGGTGGCACAGCTCCAGTTCACCTGAATGGTGGAGATTGTGGCATCCACTGTAAAAAATAGATTCTGTTTTGTCAGATTTTCTGTTTGATCTTTCCTGTTCTCCTGAAGATGGAATACAGTTGCCTGGCTGATGTGATTTACCCATCTGGTCAAATAGCCTTCATTGTTGCTGGAGTTTAAATATTGCTGGAGTTCGGCTGATCTTGCTTCTCAGCCAAATTCACTCCATTGGTGCCGCGGTTGATCACTGCAGTTATTGAGATCCGTTTGCTTTCAAGTTTCAACTACACTCAGTGGTTACTTCATAAGGTCATGGATCTAATAAAGTGGCCACTGAGTATATGTTCATGGTCTTCTGCTGGGTGTAAGCCATCCACTTCAAGGTTCAACATGTTGTGCGTTCAGAGATTCTCTTCTGCACACCACTGTTTTAACATGCGATTATTTGACTTATTGTCACCTTCCTGACGTTTGATCCAGTCTGACTATTCTCCTGTAACCTCTCACACTAACAAGGCATTTTTCGCGCACAGAACTGCTGCTCACTGGATGCTTTTTGTTTTACTCTCCATTCTCTATAAGCTGTAGAGCAGGGGTTCACAGTCTGGGATCCATGGACTCCATGCTTAGTGGTATTGGTCCATTGCATAAAAAGGTTGTGAACCCAGTCTCCATTTTCTCTCTCATTCATGAGTTTTCACCTACAGGATGGCTGCTCACTTTTTTTTTGTTTTTACACATCATTCTCTGTAAACTGTAAAGACTTGTGTGTGAAAATTCCAGGAGATCAGCAGTTTCTGATGTACTTAGATCACATTTCTTCCCCATTCTGATGTTTGGTCTGAACAACAACTGAACCTCCTGACCATGTCTGCATGCTTTTATGCATTGAGTTGCTGCCATGTGAATGGCTGATTAGATATTTGCATTAATGAGCAGGTGTAGCTAATAAAGTGGTCACTGAGTGTATATTCCCATTATATGTTTAATTAAGACTTTGTGCATCTTTAATTCTTTAATCAGACGAACTGTCAGTATAAAGTGAAATCTCACATTGATTTTATTGTTGGAAAGGGAAGCAGTTTTCCTCATTAATCAGAGGCAGATGGAGTATAGATTCAAGTTGACAGTAATTTGTTCGTTCATCCTTTCGCACCCCATTGCATTAATGACACAAAATGTGAATGTGAGGTTTTAAACCTAGACTCGTATTGAATGTTGGTTTGCGGCAACGACTTCATCATTGCAAAGCACCTGCCTGATCCAATGGGAGGTGTTACCCTCTCCACAAACTGCATGCGATCTTTGTAAAGGCACTGCATTATAGATGGCCCATAATTAGAACTGTGCAGTTCACTGGCAGTTTTGCACAAGATTTTACATACCTATTTGAGGCAATTGTGCATCACAATTAAAGATGTAAACACAAGAGATTCTTCAGATGTTGGAAATCCAGAGTAACATGCACAAAAAGCTGGAGGAGCTCAGCGGCTCAGACAGCATCTGGAGGTGAATAAACAAGTTGAAGCTGCAGGCATTTGCCCTTCTTAAAATTCTGGTTTAATATCACTAACATAAGATGAAGGGTCTCGGCCCAAAACATAGTCAGTTTATTCCTCTCCATAGATGTTATCTGACTTGCTGGTTCCATCAGCATTTTGTGTGTGTGTTACAGAAGAAACATATCATTCAATGCAGTTCATCCTTTGGCCATCAAGCAACATTGGGATAGTACATCAGCTGATCTCATCTTTCTGGTTATAAGCAAATAAGAGCTGGTTCAAAACTGACCTAAGAAGACGTCCATTGTGTAGTACAGTGGTCTGACTCATGTCATTACTCCTCAGGCGTTAGTCACAGCTGAATGGCAGTACTGGGTTCAATGACCATGGATGAACTGTATTGTGACGTTTATTTAGCAATTCAGCATGGAATAGGCCTTTTTAGTAGCCCTTTGAGCCCTACCACCCAGCAATCCACTGATTTAACTTTAGACTATTCATGGGGCAATGTACAATGACTAATTAACGTATGAACTGTTATGTGTTTGGACTGTGAGAGAAAACTGGAGCACCCAGAAGAAATCGATGCACACACGAGAAGGAACATATAGATGTGCTTACGGAGGACACAGAAACTGAACTTCGATGCCCCATGCTGTTTTGGCGTCACGTTTGTTTTCAGCTCCTGTGGCTGCAGATACAATGTGGAGATCTCACACAGTTACTCTGAACACCAGGAGCGTGTTAATGATGCCCTGTCTCAACTGCCTCGGTCTATGCTCTTTTTGAAGAGTCCGGAGGAGATTCATAACAGGCCTGCACTGATACTTGTGTGATGCATTGGAGCAACATTACTGTGGGGTTCCATAGGCTAGACTGCAGGCTGAGACAACCTTGCGGTGCAAGTCGGGTGTTTTTAGCATCCATCATACCACCTGCCTTCCTCCCAAATAATAAATTAAATAGTGCCAAAAGAGGGGGAAAAATTGAGATAGCGTACCTGGGTCCTTTGTCGATTCAGAAATCTGGTGGCGGGGAAGGAGCTCTTCCTGGAATGTTAAGTGAGTGTGTTTAGGCTCCTGTAACACCATCTTGATGGTAGCAATGAAAAGAGAGCATGTCCTTGATGATGGATGCTTGAGGCATCGCTTTTTGAGGGTGTTCTCAATGCTGGAGTGGCTAGTACCCATGGTAGAGCTGGTAAAGTTTACAACTCTCAACAGCTTTTTCCAGTCATGTCTAGTGACCCCTCCATACCAGCCGGTGATACAACCAGTTAAATTGCTCTCACAATACCTCTAGGAATTCAAGAGAGTCTTTGGTGACATACCAAGTCCCCTTCAACTCCCAATGAAACATAGCTGTCTTTGCAATTGCATCAATGTATTGGGTTCAGGATAGATCTCAGAGATGTTGACACCCAGGAACTACTCACCCTTTCCACCTCTTATCCCTCGATGAGAACAGGTGTGTGTTTCCTTAACTTCTTTCTGAAGTCCACAATCAATTCCTTGGTCTTATGATGAGTACATGATTGATGTTGCGACTCCACTCAACCAGCTGATCTGTCTCATTCCTGTACGCCGTCTTGTCACTGTCTGAAATTCTGCCAACAATAATTGTGTCATTGGCAAATTTATAGATGATTGAGCTGTGCCTCATCACACAGGTGTGGATATATTGAGTGTAGAGCAGTGGGTGGGCTAAGCACACATCCTTGAGGTCCACCAGTGTTGATTGTTAGTAAAGAGGAGATGTTATTTCCAATCCATGCTGGCGTGGTCTCCCAGTAAGGAAATCAAGGATTGTGTTGCAGAGGGAGGTACAGAGGCCCAGGTTTTGGAATTAGTTGATTATAACTAATGGTATGATTGTGTTTAGCACTGAGTTGTAATTGATAAACAGCAACCTGGCATAGGTATGACTATTATCCAGGTGATCCAAGGCTGAATTGAGAACCAGTGTGATTGGATCTGCTGTTTTGGCAATAGGCAAATTGAAGCAGGTCCAGGTCCTTGCTTGGGCAGGAGTTGATTCTCTCCTTGACCAGAATCAACTTCTGTCCAGGAAAAGCACTTGTATGTTGTGATTCCTGTTGTCCCACAGCGGCTGAGGTGCTGCCACACCGTACAACTACCCTTTTACTTACTGAAACAAGGGCTGACCCAGTCTAATGTGTTATCCACCTGAGGCATATCAAGTTAATTTCAGGGTTCTTTTGAAGGCCCTGACCTGGAGTTGCACGCTGACTTCAGTCCTTTGCGGGAATGGGACCCATTCTTGGGGTTTCAAGTCTCACCGTTGTTCGGCACGCCAAGAGTTCTGCCTGAAAGGCCAGCTTGTATTTGGAGGCCTAGGATCTCGGGGCTGTGGAGACGGGCAGATTGAGGGTTGTGTCACGGCAGGAGACCCAGTTGGAAAATCTTCTGCTGTGTGCCCAAAGACCTGAGATCTTTGCAATCTTCAGGCACGGAGCTCAGAAAAAGCAACGTAACGGACTTTTAACATTGTAAACCAGCGAGTTGTGTGTTATGTCTCCCCACTTGCCAGGAAAATGGAGACACCTTTTTCTCCCTTATTAGGGAGAGAGAGAATCTGCGGTATGTTGAATGCCGGGTGTAACACAAAGTCTGTGTCTTTGCTATTACTTTGCTCACACTTGAGTGCTTGGTGATGATATTTGCTTTTTTTTGCTGGTGCGGGAAGGGGGGTTGTTGCTCGCTGCGGGAAGGAGGGGAGCTCAGGGTGACATTGGGACTCTTACGTTCATCTGTCGTCATTCTTTGGGGCAGTTTTCTGTTTTCGTGGATGCTTGCGAAGAAAGGCATTTCAGGATGTATATTGTATACATTTCTCTTGACATTAAATTGAACCTTAATGTAATGTGCACACCCAGCTCAAGTGGTGCTCGGAATCAGGTTTATCATGACTTGTGTCATGAAATTTGTTGTTTTGCAGCAACAGTACAATGCAATACATAAAAAGTGACTATAAATTACAATATCAATATATTTAAAAATAAATAATTAGTACAAAAGAGGACAGAATAGTGACGCAGTGTCCATGGGCCATTCAGAAATATGGTGAACAAGGAGAAGCTTTTCCCAAAACGTTGGCTGTGTCTCTCCAGATTCCTGTACCTCATGGTGGTTAGTTTGTTCATCTTATGTCAAGCCACACCTGTCCAAGGTAACTCGTTGAGGATCCCAATCACCCATCCCAAAATCTCTTTGCCCCACAACTATCAGGAAGGAGGTACAGGAGCATCAGGACGAGGACTGCCAGACCGGGTAACAGCTTCCTCCCTCAGGCTATGAGACTAATGAATACCCTGGCACCACAGAAGTTTCATCATTAGGACAGCGAACTGTTTATTGTTCACCCGTGCTACGCGTTCCATCCATTTTGAACTATATTTTATTAATTTATTACGGTAGTATTTTGTCTGATGGGTACACTGTGGTCTGGAGGAGCATTTGCTTTGGTCGTGTATATGTGCAGTCAGGTGACAAACTTGAACTGCTGGAAGCTTAGTAATGACTTGGCAGTGAGAAAGTTTATTTGCTTGATTGGAAGCTATGGTAAATTAACTGTTATAAGAAGAACTAATGAGGAGACATTGTGCAGTCCTGATCAGCTGTCTGTAATTAAAGTCCGAGGAGAAGTGTGTTACCAAGGAGGACTGCTAAACCAATTGGCTCACACCACCAGAGAAGCACAACCCAAAAATAAAGTGAGGCAGCCAAATAGGATTGTTGTGTGTGGAAAACCAAGGCTGCATTAACGACTTCTAGAAATGTTTTCTCAGTACGTTAGGAATTAAATGTCCCGAAGCCCAGCAGAACTGTTTGACGGTTCTGATTTCAGCCTATTTTGTTCACTATTCGTGTTTCATCCCATTGTGGATAATTTAAAGAATAAATCACCTATTAATGTGTGCCCGCTGAGATTGATAATCTGCTGCAGAACCTGATGTTCAGGGGCTACTGGCGGACAAGCTACTGAATACAGTGCCATGTAAGCTCTGTGAAGCAGTACATTTTGGTCCAATTAAGCAACTGTCCCAATCAGCCAAAGTTTCATGGAAGTAGTTTAAAAAGGTATTAAAAAAAAACAAACTACTAGTTAACTGAGTTTTAAAAAAAGCATTTAAATGAAATAGAACAAATTAGAACACGATCAATACTATTACAGTACTATAAAACTGTAGTAGTTCCTAATATTTATCGATGAAGAAATTTATCCAGTGTGCATGTTCTTTTGATTGACTGTAAATTAACAAAATCAGTACAGACACCTGGTGTAGATAATTAACTGCCTTCATACAATGCTATTGCCAAATGCATTCTCCAAGTCTTAATTTCCACTGTAAAGTTTGAAGTGTTTGTTGATACTTTCAAGTTCTTTACAGCTCCTAACTCGAAGTAGTGAGATAGTTTCATTTTTACTCATAGCCATTTCTGTCATCTCCAAACCTGAATGCTTTAAACCACAGTGAGCAAAACGGTTCTGAATTGTCTCACTACTTATTACTCAACAACTGTTAGTGACAAAAATCACTACCTTTCTAAACACAAAAGCATGCAATTTACGCTATTTAAAAACTTTGCTGTAATCATGGTATAGTGTTGTAACAGCCACAGAAGATAGTTAGAAACTGTTTGGCAACAGTGCCTATTCCAGTTAAGCCCCAAACAAACAAAGGGAATCCTGGCTAGTTTCTTAGTAGTATTAGTTCTTCAAGAGTTGTCCCAAATAAGCAGCTGCCCCAATTAACCGATGACCCAATTAACTGTAGTTTCTTCTGGTTGGAGATCAAGGTGGCACCTCAACATTTACTTGTGTTCACAGACCTGATTTTTCCATTTTATTTAACACACATCAAATTGTATTTTAAAAGTTAGTCCTAAATACAGTGGTCTTCTGCTGCTGTAGTCCAACCACTTCAAGGTTCAGTGCATTTTGCATTCAGTGACGCTCTTCAGAGCATCACTGTTGTAATGCTTGGTTTTTGGAGTTACTGTCACTTTACTGTTAGCTTGAACCAGACTGGCCATTCTCCTTCTGATGTCTCATTAACGAGGCGTTTTCTCCCACATGACTGCCACTCACTAGATGCTTTTTGTTTTTTGCCCCACTCTGTAAACTCTGGAGCAAGGGTTCATGGACCCCATGCTTAAAGGTATTGGTCCATGACTTAAAAATTGGAACTCCTGCTGTAGAGACTTATTATGTGTGAAGATCAAAGAAGATCAGTAGCTTCTAAGAAACAACAGAAGATTCTGTTTAGGAGATAATAGATATAGGCCAAATGCAGGCATGTAGGACCAGCTCTAAGAGACGTTCTGGTCAGTAGAGACCAGCTGGGTTGAAATACCCTTGGACACCTCTGGTTGTCCTGATAATGCCTCTTATCATATGTCACTAGCTTCTCACACTGCCTGCCCTGTCCACCCTCACGCCATCCACAGGCGATATCCTTGTGAATCTTCTCTGCACCCACAACAGTACAATCTCCTGCAGTTTGGCAGCCAGAACGGCTAATAATTCTCCAGTTCTGTTATGCCATTGTTTAATAAAAATATTCTGCATCCTCCCTGCTCTTATTCCCTCTGTCCCAGCTAATCAGGATTGGTGTTCCATTTACCTTGAATACCAGTGCTCTTCAGGTCCATAGTACCTTATTACTTCAGCCACTACCACTACCAATGCTTCACTGGTCATTTATGGAGGCCAGTGAACCTACCAGCACATCTTTGGGATGTGGGAGGAAACTGGAACCCACGTGGTCATGAGAAAAGTATGCAAACTGCACAGTGATGGTGTCCAAAGGCGTGATCAAACCCAGTCTCTGGAGATCAGGCAGCGGCACTTTTTGCTTAAACTTGCCTTGTGCAGTTTAATTAGATTTATGCAGACAGGAGTTGCCCATCCTAAACTGCATAACCTCTCTTGATCCGCAACAAGAAGGGCAGATTTTGCCTGTGAGTGGGTGCCAAATCATAAACACAAAATTTTGCAGATGCTGGAAATGCAGAGCAACATACAAATTGCTGTCGAAACTCAGAAGGTGAGGGGCCATGGGAACTGCTAACTGGACCCATTTCCCTCCACTCACCCCACAATTGATCAAAGGATTGTTTCGCTCAAGTTTAACACCATAATGTTCCTCTGAAGTTTTTACTTAATGGTTCCTCTTGGATCACATTATCATAGCTTTTCCTTTTTTCATACTCAGCACGTTCAGTGCACCAGTGTATTGTGTTTGCAGAGATAGGTAAGTGTTTGTGCATCTGTCAGCTCATTCTTTCAGCTTGGTCATTGGCTCCAGCCCCACAGCCAAGCTCAAAACCTCGAGGGATGCTTCACCAGTGCAGGGAGACATCAGAGATCAGAGTGTTTCAAATTTATTTCTGATTAATGTTAGTGGACAGCCTGAGACTTTTTCCCCAAGATGGAAATGGGAAAGTGTCATTTTAAGGCGGTTGGAGGATAGTAGGAATATCAGGGGTAGTTTTTTTTGCCATGGAGAGTGCTGGGTATATCAAACATGCTAACATGCTTTCAGTGGGGGGCAGGTGTATTAGGGACACAAGTGACTCTTGGATAAGCACATTGGTGATAGGAAAATGGGGTTTGTGGGAAGGAAGGGTTAGAATTTAACCATTAAATTGACCTTAAAAGCTCAGCACAACATTGTGAGCTGAAGAGCCTGTAATGTTGACCAAAAAATTCTACTTATTTACTTCTCCTTGCTGTGAGATTTTGCATTCGATCATTTGCAATGTCATCTACAGAACATAAGTTGCTGGGGTAAAGTCTCAACCCAAAATATCTGCAATGTCCCCACCCCAAGATCTTGTTTGACTCGCTGAGTTCTTCCAGCAGAAATTGTGTTGCTGCAGTCTCCTTGTGCATCATTGATCAGCTGCTGGTATTGGGAGGTAATCAGAGCTGCCAACGTGCTCCTCTCACCTGTCAAGATCACTTCTTTGTCCAGTTCACTGACCAGGAAATATCGAAAACTTATCCTATATGAACAGCAGGGGATTGGATTAATGGGAACAGTTACGCATACTTGACATCTGTCTCAAAGACAGAGGAGGAAGTTAGGTGATATCAGTTGGGTTTTCTCTGGAGCGGCAGGGGCTGAGAGGCGATCAAGGTTTATAAGATTATGAGAGGTATAGATAGAGTAGAGGCGGTATCTTTTTCCAAGTGTTGAAATGTCTGATACCAGAGGACATACATTTCAGGTGAGAGGGCATACTGTCAAAGGAGACGTAAAGAGGAAAGTTTTTGTAGAGTGGTGGGTGCCTGGAATGTGCTGCCTGGGTTGGGGGTACAAGCAGATACAGTGGCGTGCAAAAGTTTGGATAAAATTTCTGTTACTGTGAATAGTTAAGTGAGTAGAAGATGAACTAATCTCCAAAAGTCATAAAGTTAAAGATGAAATTTTTTTTCAATATTTTAAGCAAGATTAGTGTATTATTTTTGTTTTGTACAATTTTAGAGTCATCATTAGGAAAGGCCAGGTGATGCAAATTTCAAAGCTTTATAAATACCCTGACTCCTCAAACCTTGTCCCAACAATCAGCAGCCATGGGCTCCTCTAAGCAGCTGCCTAGCACTCTGAAAATTAAAAATAAATGATGCCTACAAAGCAGGAGAAGGCTATAAGAAGATAGCAATGTGTTTTCAGGTAGCCGTTTCCTCAGTATGTAATGTAATTAAATGGCAGTTAACAGGAACAGTGGAGGTTAAGTTAAGGTCTGGAAGACCAAGAAAACTTTCCAAGAGAACTGCTCGTAGGATTGCTAGAAAGGCAAATCAAAACCCCCGTTTGACTGCAAAAGATCTTCGGGAAGATTTAGCGAACTCTGGAGTGGTGGTGCACTGTTCTACTGTGCAGAGACACCTGCACAAATATGACCTTCATGGATGAGTCATCAGAAGAGCACCTTTCCTGCATCCTCACCACAAAATTCAGTGTCAGAAGTTTGCAAAGGAACATCTAAACAAGCCTGATACATTTTGGAAACAAGTCTTGTGGACTGATGAAGTTAAAATGGAACTTTCTGGCTGCAATGCAAAGGTATGTTTGGAGAAAAGAGGGTGCAGAATTTCATGAAAAGAACACCTCTCGAACTGGTAAGCACAGGGGTGGATCGATCATGCTTTGGGCTTGTGTTGCAGCCAGTGGCACAGGAACATTTCACTGGTGGAGGGAAGAATGTATTCAGTTAAAATACCAGCAAATTCTGGAAGCAAACATCACACTATCTGTAAAAATGCTGAAGATGAAAAGGGGGTGGCTTCTACAACAGGATAATTATCCTAAACACACCTCAAGATCCATAAAAGACTACCTCAAGAGGCGTAAGCTGAAGGTTTTGCCTTGGCCCTCATAGTCCCCCGACCTAAACATCATCGAAAAATCTGTGGATGGACCTAAAGAGAGCAGTGCATGCAAGATGGCCCAAGAATCTCACAGAACTAGAAGCCTTTCGCAAGGAAGATGGGCAAGAATTGAAAGACTCTTAGCTGGCTATAGAAAGCATTTACAAGCTGTGATACTTGCCAAAGGGGCTGTCCTAAGTACTGACCATGCAGGATGTCCAAATTTTTGCTTCGGGCCCTTTTCCTTTTTTGTTATTTTGAAACTGTAAAAGATGGAAATAAAAATGTAATCTTAAAATATTAAAGAATGTGTCATCTTTAACTTTACGCCATTGGAAATCGGGTCATTTTTTACTCGCTTCGCTATTCACAGTCACAGAAATTTTGAACGGGGTGCCCAAACTTTTGCATGCCTCTGTACTTTAGAGCCTATTAAAGGACGTTTAGATCGGCAAATGAATGTGAGGAAAATGGATATGGGCATTGTTCAGGCAGAACGGATTAGTTTAGATGGCCATTTGATTATTATTAGGTTTGGTACAACATTGTAAGCTGAGGGGCCTGTTCCTGTGCTGTTATATTATATTTGATTGTGTAAAGGGGGTTTCTTTTTTTTCTTTGTTACTGTTGGGAAAGGGTTTCCTTTTGTTAACTAGCAGGAATGCTAATTTACTGATAACGAGAATGGTATTCCTTTGTAAACCAAATGGGGATTAATGTTCTTTCTTCTGAGTCTGTAAGCTTTTGTTGACGGGCTTTTGGGCAGATCGGCGCGAGGGGGTCGAGAGAGAGGATGCAATGCTCTAAGCTGGGCGAGGATCGGACCCCAAAGGGGGGTCCGAGGCCGGGAGATTCTCCGAGGAGGGGGGGGTGGATGAAGCTAGATGTGCTTGGTTGTCCACTCGGAGGGTCCTGAGCTGTTTGGAGAGTCGAGGAGTTCGGAGGGTCCTGAGCTGCGAGTCGAGGAGTTCGGAGGGGATCGAATGGTGGCCAGAAGACTTCAGTAATTGAGCTCCAACGGTTGTGCACGAAGTGGTTTGGACTGATAAGTTTGGCGCCTTTTCTTTAATTTTCTCTTCATATATACTGTATCGTTATTAATCACTTAGTTATAATAACCTTTATAAATTGTACTCATTTAATCGCATATGGTGTACTGTCTGGTTATGGGCGAGGCGGGGACATCACACAGCATCCACACCAGCTGATTACCCAGTTTGGCGGGGCCGAAGGCTGCTCCCCCTAGACAAGAACGAGCTGAGCGAGCCTGAGGCGACCCAGGGAGTTACAATTGCATTTTAAAAATAGGACTACGTGTCCCCCGTTTTTCGAACATTCGCTTTATGACAACTGTTACGAAAGACCTACATTAGTACCTGTTTTTGCTAACCAAAGAGAATTTTCGCTTTTATGAAAAAAAGACAACCACTTTATACGTGTGTTTACCCTGAGAAAGACTACAATGACCGTGAAACCTTGTGCGGGCAGTTGTTTGCATATGCATATACGTGCCAATTTTTTTCACCAAATCGATTTTAGCTCGCTGTCTTCCCGATTTTGATGTGAAACTACACTGTACATACAATATTTCTACTTTATATAGGGTGTATATTTATCATATCATCCCTGCTTTTACTATATGTTAGTGTCATTTTAGGTTTTATGTGTTACTTGGTTTGATTTAGTAGGTTACTTTTTGGGTCTGGGAACACTCAAAAATTTTTCCCATTTAAATTAATGGTAATTGCTTCTTTGCTTTATGAAATTTCGGTTTATAGATGGTTTCATAGGAACGCTCTACCTTCGGATTGCGGGGGAAACCTGTATATTGATGCTAGATATTGATGAATGCAGAATAAATGACTCACCATTGAAGAGAGATTTGGATAGGTACATGGACAGCTATGGTCCAGGTATGCCTCGATGGGACTAGGCATAATAATAGTTTGGCACGGACTAAATGGACCATAGAGCCTGTTTCTGTGCTGTAGTGCTCGATGACTCAGGACCTAGGATCCCTAGTGCTGTAATGACTTTACTGTGAGATGGTATATATTACCACCAATGTATGTTAGTGGTGGTGGGATCGAATGTTCAGTAGGGTTGAATGGGGTGCCATTCAAGCAGTCTGTTTTACCCTTCAGCCTTTGAGAGTTGAACTCACCCAGACAAATACAGCTATTCCAGCACACTCCCATTGCTTGCCTTGTAGATAACACTGTAGAAGGGTTGAGTCACTGTAGAAAATTCAGCTGCTGGTGTGGTCTACGGTAAGTATGGCTGGTCTGGTAGCTTCTGTGACCTCCCTCCATCTCCCTGTTGATGTTAAGAGGTGAAACAATTTAAGAGGAAGATTATTGGGCGATTCTAAAGAGGGAGGTTTTATTTGTCATGGTTACATTGAAGCATGCAGTGAAATACAACATTTGCATCAAATCAGATCACGAGAATTATGCTGGAGGCAGCTTGCAAGTGTCGCCATGATTCCAGCGCCAACGTGCTTACCCAGAACTCACTAATCCTAACCAGTACATCTTTGGAATGTAGGAGGAAACCCGTGTGGTCACTCAGAGAACATTCAAGCTCCTCACAGACAGCAGTGGTCAGTAATATCTGGCACTGTAAAACAATGTGCTAACTGTTACACTACTGTGCTGCTGTGCCCGAGTTATCACTGCCCAGTCAAACTTGCGTTGTTTCCTCTCTCCTCTCTCCCACCCTCCCCTCCCCCTCCCCCTCCCCGCTGTCCTCTCTCCCCGTCTCCTCTTCCCCTCCCCCTCTCCCACTCTTGTGTGTGTCTCTCTCTGTCTCTGAATCAACCCTTTCTCATTGGAGTGTACTGCATGCAAGGATTTCTGAACTGTCTTCCATCTATTCCTTCCCATTGTGCGTGTGTTTAAATTGATGAAACTTAACGCAATCTTTGTTCTTATGTTGCAGAATCAAGGAAAGGAAGACCAGCTGCCTGAGGAGAGGTAAGCTTCTCAGAGTGATCCCATAGCATTGGGAATGTTGCATTCTCATATTTTATAATCCAAGTTTGTTTTGGAAGTCAGGAAAGAGGCATGAAATGATCATTTTGTTCAGAATTAATAGAACAAAGAAAGTTGAAAAACTGACAGTGATAGAGGTCAAGTTAAAGCTATTTGTACACGTACTGTAGACAAGAAACATTTCATTTAAATTTGCAGATAATACTCAGCCAATCAGAAAGACCCTATTCAAATAATGCAGCACCAGAGAACCTTCAGAAATTTCCAGAATCAGAATCAGGTTTATTACCACTGGTACATGTGGTGAAAATTGTTAATTTAGCATCAGCAGTGCAATATATAATAACAAAGAAAATAAATAGGTTACAGTAAGTTTATGTGTATTTTAAATAGTTAGATCAAAAATAGTCCAAGACAGAAATAATACTGGAAAAAAATAGAGGCAATGTTCATGGGTTCGATGTCCATTTACAAATCGGATGGCGGAGAGGAAGAATCTGCTACTGAATCACTGAGTGTGTGCCTTCAGGCTTCTGTATCTCCTACCTGACGGTAACAATGAAAAGAGGACACGTCCTGGGAAATGAACACTGCCTTTCTCAGGCACCGCTCCTTGAAGATTCTCGGATACGGTGGAGGCTAGTCCCCAAGATGGAACTGACTAATCTTACAACTTTCTGTAACTTCTTTCGGTCCTGTGCAGTAGCAACTGCTCTGCCCATACCATACCTGTCAGAGCACTATCCATGGTACATCTATAGAAGAAATATAATCACTAGGGGACAGATTGAGCAGCCGCACATACATACTGTGCCCCCTAGGAAGCATACTAAACAGTTACATGTATATAAATAGTTATATAAAATACGAACAGATAATTATTAAACCATCAAGAAAATTACAGATTTCCAACAAAGGGCACGTGGCCTGGTGCGTGTGAAGTCTGGCGACTATTTTTGCGTTTCCCTCTACAGCATTGCTCTGTGGCAGGTTGTATCGGATGCCCAAAGCCATACCTGGTGTACGGACAGAGTCCCCAAGAGTAAATACCCAAGAACCCACCTGACACCCGAGCTAGAGCATTCCACAGTGGGTGGCAGTCCAAAGCAAAATCTTGGTCCATTCATGAAGTGGAGTAGCAGCAGTGCGGAGCTGGTGAAGAACAGGGTGCCAGCAGTAGGAAGCAGCGTGAAGTTCTACTGGACCCAGGAGCCATGTTCCAAGATTGTTCAATATCATTTCCAGTACACAAGCGTAAAGGAGATTGGAATAATTGTTACTCCAGATCCAGTGCAGCACAAAACAAATCCATAAGATAAAGAGCTCAAGAATTAAAAAAACAATAAATATACATACGTAAGACAGGTGATGTACATTGATTGTATGTCCATAGTGTGATGCTGTGCACGGGAGTGTCTAAACGTAAGGTCATTCTGACAGGAAATGATAAACTAGTGGTGGTTAGGGGTGTGGAGGCGTGGGTTAGTGGGTGGAGGTGTTGGCAGCCGTACTGATAGGGAAAAGTAACTGTTTTTGAGCCAGATGATCTTAGCATGAATGCTAAGTTCCTGCTCCCTAAAGCGAATGGAACAAACAGTCCATGAGCAGGGTTAGAAACATAGAAAACCTACAGCACAATACAGGCCCTTCGGCCCACGAAGTTGTGCCGAACACGTCCCTACCTTAGAAGATACTAGGCTTACCTATAGCCCTCTATTTTACTAAGCTCCATGTACCTATCTAAAAGCCTCTTAAAAGACCCTATTGTATCCACCTCCACCACCGTTGCCAGCAGCCCATTCCACCCACTCACCACTCTCTGAGTAAAAATCTTAACCCTGACATCTTCTCTGTACCTACTCCCCAGCACCTTAAACCTGTGTCCTCTTGTGGCAACCATTTCTTCCTGGGAAAAAGCCTCAGACTATCTCAGACGATCAATGCCTCTCATCATCTTGTACACCCCTATCAGGTCACCTCTTCTCCCTCACTCCAAGGAGAAAAGACCGAGTTCACTCAACCTATTCTCATAAGGCATGCTCCCCAATCCAAGCAACATCCTTGTAAATCTCCTCTGCACCCTTTCTATGTCTTCCACATCCTTCCTGTTGTGAGGCGACCAGAACTGAGCACAGTAATCCAAGTGAGGTCTGACCAGGGTCCTATATAGCTGCAACATTACCTCTCAGCTCCTAAATTCAATTCCAAAATACTTTCCCATGGAGAGATTTGACACCTGACCAGGTTTATTTCCCAATACCAAATCAAGTACAGCCTCTCCTTTTGTAGGCTTAGCTACATACTGTGTCAAGAAACCTTCCTGAACACACCTGACAAGCTCCATCCCAAGTAAACTCCTCGCTCTGGGGAGATGCCAATCGATATTTGGGAAATTAAAATTTCCAATCATGACAACTCTGTCATTATTACACCTTTCCAGGATCTGTTTCCCTATCTGCTCCTTGATATCCCTGTTACTATTAGGCGACCTATAAAAAACACCCAGTAAAGTTATTGACCCCTTCCCGTTCCTAACCTCCACCCACAGATACTCCGTAGACAATCCCTCCATGGCATCCACCTTTTCTGCAGCCATGACACTATCTCTGATCAACAGTGCCATGCCCCCACCTCTTTTGCCTCCCTCCCTGTCCTTTCTGAAACATCTAAAACCCGGCACTTCAAGTATCCAATCCTGTCCCTGAGCCATTCAAGTCTCTGTAATGGCCACCACATCATAGCTCCAAGTACTGATCCACACTCAAAGCTTATCCACTTTGTTCACAACACCCCTTGCATTAAAATAGACACATCTCAAGTCTTCGGTCTGAGTGTGTCCCTTCTCTATCACCTGCCTATCCTGCTTCTGGCACTGTCTACAAGCTTTCTCTATTTGTGAGCTAACCTCTTCCCCAATCTCTACAGTTCGGTTCCCCCCCCCCCCACCAACAATTCTAGTTTAAACTCTCTCCAGTAGCCTAAGCAAACCTCCCTGCCAGGATATTGGTCCCCCTGGGATTCAAGTGCAACCTGTCCTGTTTGTACAGGTCACACCTGCCCCAAAAGAGGTCCCAAGGATCCAGAAATCTGAATCCCTGTCCCCTGCTCCAATCCCTCAGCCACACGTTTATCCTCCACCTCACTCTATTCCTATTCTCACTGTCACGTGACACAGGCAGTAATCCTGAGATTTTGCTGTCCTGTTTCTCAACTTCCTTCCTATCTCCCTGTAGTATTTTCAGGACCTCTTCCCTTTTCCTACCTATGTCATTGGTACCAAAATGTACCATGACCTCCGGCTGTTCTCCCTCCCACCGCAGGTTACCTTGGACATGATCAGAAACATCCCGGACCCTGGCACCCGGGAGGCAAACTACCACCTGAGCTTCTTTCCTGCGTCCGCAGAATCGCCTGTCTGAACCCCGACTATAGAGTCCCACATCACTACTGCCATCCTCTTCCCTTCCCTTCTGAGCCACAGGCCAGACTCTGTGCCAGAGGCACGGCCACTGCCTCTTCCGCCCTTATGCACCGTTATTATATGTTAGTGCCGGTGATGTGCTGAGCAGTTGTTGACCCTTCCTGTCTGCCACTGTGCAGCAGTCGGTTGTAGACCCTTCCTGTCTGCCACCGTGCAGCAGTCGGTTGTCCAAAACAGCACATCCTGGCAGGTGGCTGTAATGAAATATTACATAGAACAGCGAGGGAGTCCAAATCAGGTTTAATTATGTCATGAAATTAGTTGTTTTGTAGCAGCAGTACATTGCAAAGCTTAAACAATTGGTATAAGTTGTAATAAGAGTATATAAAAATAAATAGTACTAAAGAGTAAGATGGTGAGGTAGTGTTCACGCTCCATTCAGAAATCTGAAGGTGGTGGGGAAGAAGCTATTGCTGTGATGACTGTCTTCAGAACAGGCCATCAGCTCATGCCCATTTAATTTTTATTTAGAGGCTCTGCTCAGTAACCTGCCCTTCAACCCATTGAGCCCATGCCACCCAATTCACCTACTAACTCATACCTATGTGGGAGAAAACTCACCTGGTCACAGGGAGAACGTACAAACTCTTTGCTTTAATGTTTCAGTGGTGATGCCAGCAAGGGACCAGAACCGATGGAAACTGAACCAGCTGAGAAAGCAGAGTCTACGGATGATAAGAAAGCCCAGGGTACTTCAAGTGACAAAACCACGACAGAGTCCACCAAGCCAGATGTAACCATGGCCTCTGTTCCAGAGACTGACACTGTGGCAGCAACCACGACAGGGCCAGCTCCACAGAATGTGGTCCCCACTACTGCTGTTGAGCCTTCTGCTACCAGTGCAGGTACCATCAGCAGCACCCCACTCACCACCAAGCCTCCAGCTTCATTTGCTTCAGGGACAGTGGCTGGCGAGACTGTATTGACCTCTGGTTCAACAGAGTCGGGCCAGGCTGGCAAAGTTGTTCCGGTGAACCGAAACGCACCATCCAAGCCTGCCGTGGTTGCAGCCGAAACAATGGGAAAGTCCTCAGCAGTGCCTGCCGCAGGCAACGTAGCCAAGCCCGCAGAGTCCTGCGAGACCAAGCCCATCAATACAACTGGCCAGGCCACCAGCACCACGACTAAACCACCACAGGACACTGAGGGGGCAACAGGGCCGGATGCAGCCCTTAAACCCACTGCTGTACCCGCTGGTAAGCCTAGCCCTGTGCCCAGTAACACTTCCACTTCCACAGTCACAACAGCAGACTCTGAGGTGGCATTGAAACCAGCTGCAGCTTCCGGCAAAGCAATGGCCTGTCCCACGTCCGCCATGTCTGAACCTTCTGATGCGACTGTAGAGAAGGCCAGTCCTGTCTCGGGTACCATGGCCCCTGCAGGGACACCTACCGCTGAGGAAGACACTGCACCTGTGTCCACCCTCACCCCCTCTGCACCACCCAGAACCACAAACCCCTCACCAAGCACCACCACTCCCTCCAACACCACTGCCAGGCCGCCCAAGTCCATGGTTGTAAAGCCAACAGGCAAAGAGAGCAGCGCAACCAAGTCGAGCGAGAAGAGGAACGCTCCGCCAAGGAGGGAGCATGCAGCCAGGGAGACAGGAAAAGCCGGCACTCCATCACGGGGCAGAAGCGCATCCAAGGAAGACAGTGGAAGGAGAAGTTCTTCGCATCAAAGAGAGAAGGAATTCCGATCCAGCCGCCGGCATGTTTCCCAATTTCAGAGGGACAGGGACAGGGATTACAGATCATACATGTGGAGCAAGGTAAATCTCCCAACAGTCCCTGCACTCCAGGCTGTTGGCTCTGCATGTAACTTGTCCTGCAACTGCCTCTCATAAATACGAGATTCTGCAGATGCTGGAAATCTAGAGCAATGCACACATGCTGGAGGAACTCAGCAGGTCAGGAAGCATCCATGGTCCACTGTCCTTTCCATCATATTCCTCCTTCATCTTTTCCACCTATCCTCTCCCAACCTCTTCTGCACCACCCCACCCATCCACCTGGCTTCTTCTATCACCTCCACCTTATTCTGGCATTTCCCTTCTTCCTTTCCAGTCCTGATGAAGAGTCTCAGGACAAAACTTCAAATGTTTATTCCTCTCCATAGATGCTAGCTGAGCTGTTGAGTTCCTGCAGCATTTTGTGTGGGTTACTCTGTAACTACCTCTTGTGCTTTGTCTCCCTCCCATTCCTCGTCTCTGCAGAAACACAATTTGCTGAAACTCCGTTGCACTATCTGCTGGATACGCACTTTCAGCTTGATGACTGGGGTCATTCTCCCCTCTCAGTACTGAGAAGAGCTTCTGTAAATGATCAACACTAAGTAGGGGGGATTGTCAGGTTTTGAAAGGGTGTCTTGTGAGGATAGGTTGAGTGAGTAACAGTTTTTCTCATTTGAGTGGAGAAAGATGAAAGGTGATAAAGGTGTACAAACTGATAGGAGATATACAGTTGAAGTCAGAAGTTTGCATACACCTTAGCCAAATACATTTAAACTTAGTTTTTCACAATTCCTGTCTTTTAATCCTAGAAAGCATTCCTCATCTTAGGTCAGTGAGGATCACTATTTTAAGAATGTGAAATGTCAGAATAATAGTAGAGAGAATTATTTATTTCAGCTTTTATTTTTTTCATCACATTCCCAGCAGGTGAGAAGTTTACATACACTTTTAGTATTTGATAGCATTGCCTTTAAATTGTTTAACTTGGGTCAAACATTTTGGGTAGCCTTCCACAAGCTTCTCACAATAAGTTGCTGGAATTTTTTCTATTCCTCCAGACAGAACTGGTGTAACTAAGTCAGGTTTGTCGGCCTCCTTGCTCGCACATGCTTTTTGCCCACAGATTTTCTGTCGGATTGAAGTCAGGGCTTTGTGATGGCCACTCCAATACCTTGATTTTGTCCTTAAGCAATTTTGCCACAACTTTGGAGGTATGCTTGGGGTCATTGCCCATTTGGAAGAGCCATTTGCGACCAAACTTTAACTTCTTGGCTGATGTCTTGAGATGTTGCTTCAGTATATCCACATAACTCTCCTTACTCATGATGCCATCTATTTTGTGAAGTGCACCAGTCCCTCCTGCAGTAAAGCACCCCCACAACATGATGCTGCCACTCCCACGTTTCACCGTTGGGATTGTGTTCTTCGGCTTGCAAGCCTCACCCTTTTTCCTCCAAACATTATGATGGTCATTATGGCCAAACAGTTCAATTTTTGTTTCATTAGACCAGAGGACATTTCTCCAAAAAGTAAGATCTTTGTCCCCTTGTGCACTTGCAAACTGTAGTCTGGCTTTTTTATGGTGGTTTTGGAGCAGCGGCTTCCTTGCTGAGCAGCCTTTCAGGTTATGTCGACATAGGACTCGTTTTACTGTGGATATAGATACTTGTACCTGTTTCCTCCAGCATCTTCACAAGGTCCTTTGCTGTTGTTCTGGGATTGATTGCACTTTTCACGCCTAAGTACATTCATCTCTAGGGGACAGAATGCGTCTCCTTCTTGGGTGGTATGACGGCTGCGTGGTCCCATGGTGTATATACTTGTGTGCTGTTGTTTGTACAGATGAACGTGGTTCCTTCAGGCGTTTGGAAATTGCTCCCAAGGATGAACCAGACTTGTGGAAGTCCACAATTTTTTTTTCTGAGGTCTTGGCTGATTTCTTTTGATTTTGTTTGTAAACTTTTGACCCACTGGAATTGTGATATAATTAATTAAAAGTGAAATAATCTGTCTGTAAACAATTATTGAAAAAAATTACTTGTGTCATGCACAAAGTAGATGTCCTCAATGTCTTGCCAAAACTATAGTTTGCTAATTAGAAATCTCTGGAGTGGTTAAACAATGAGTTGTAATAACTTCAACCGAAGTGTATGTAAAGATCTGACTTTAATTGTAGATCGAGTGGACAGCCAGAGACTTCATCCTAAAGCAGAGAAGGATAATATAAGGGTGAATATTTTTAAGGTGATTTGATTGCACAGGGGGATGTCAGGAAAGTTTTTTTTTACACAGAGAGGTGTGTGTGTGTGTGAGACACACACCCTGCCACAGGTGGTGGTGGAGGCTAAAACATCAGGGTAGTGGTCACCAACCTTTTTCAGCCCAAGATTCCCTCCTTCGACCATAGTGAAAGGCAAGATCTACCGACTAAATTGTTTAGAGAAAAAACAGCTCAGATTGTACTTGCAACTTGAGGCCTTTTATTTGGGTTAATTGTATTTGAATTACACAAAATACTTTTGTCAAACTTTCAAATTAAATCAAACAAGAAAACACTAATTAGCATATCAAACAGGCCATAGTTGTCTTTCTTTAAGAATATAACAATACTTCACACCTTTAATTCTAAGTTTTGTTACTTTTTTCCAACATGAAAAATAAATGAATAAAAATTGACTGTGGCACTCAGTGTGATGACTGGGGCTGAATACTTTCTGCTAGTTCCCTGAAATTTGGTTCATAACTACAGGCAGTTAGTCTGAGACAGTCTGTGAGGTGTCTGTCAGTAAGACAGCTCCGGTACTTAGATTTAATAATTTTCATCTGTGAAAATGCAATTTCACAGATAAGTTGACCCGAAGTAGGCTCTGACTTTCAGTGCACACGTGGTGAGATGAGGAGACTCCTCCCTGCTGACAAGCCCCCAAAAGTCACCATCCCTTCATCTTGCTTTAAGCTTGATGTCATTTTGCAAATCAACTATTTCCATTTTCGTATCACTTGGCACACCAAATACTTGCTGGAATTTGGCTGCTATCTGTTCTATATTGATTGGCAGCAATGGGTTTGAAATAAATTCAGCAATATCTTTCATGATGTTTAACTCCCCAAAACACTGATCGAACTCTATAGCCAGTTTGTCTAGGTAAGCACAGTACTGCTCAGGGCAAAAAGCAGTTTTTTCCTTGATGGCCTATAACATTTATTTCCATGTTAGGAAAGTGTATCAGCCTCCTGTTCTTTAAATTTGAAATCCAAACACCAAGCTTGGCCTTAAATACATTTATTGAGCTTATCATGTGGGGCAGGGGTCAGTCTTTTCCCATGAGCTCATTGTTTAGTGCGTTTAATTTTGCCATTAGGTCTGTCAGAAATCCTAAATCCAGGAGACATGCATCATCTGACAGATCCTCGTGTTCCTCGTTTTTCTGTTGACAAGAAGTCTTTATCTCAGGCAGCAAATCAACAAATGGCTGCAGCACTTTGCCGCGACTCAACCACCGAACATCATGAAGAATTATGTCTCCATAAGCAGCGTCAAGCTCATCTAATAATGCCTTGAACAAGCGGTGCTGAAGTGATTTTGCTCAAATCAAGTTTATCAGTTTGGCCACCAGTGTCATTACATGAGAAAAGTCCACGACCTTCCCATCTAAGGCCTGCTGATGAATCTCACAGTGATAATCCAGGAAGTTGGGAAAATCAGGGTCATTACGGCACAGTGCTGTAAAACCAATGTGCACACCACGCGCGCGTCGCTGGGGCCCTATTAGTAGTAATTGTAACTAGTTTATGAATGGAGATGTCATTTTCACGGACATATTTTTTAAACTCATTATAAATATCCTCACCTCTCGTTCTCTCCTTTAAGTGCAAAAGAGTGAGGAAGTCCTCCTTTGTTGTAAAATCCTGGAAAGCCATTCTGACAAATACAACAAGCTGAGCTGTTTGCATTACATCCAGGGATTCATCAAACTGTAGTGAAAAATATTCACAGAGTGACAAGTCCTTTAACACTTGTCGACCCATGTTCTCTGACAGCGACTCTACCCTCCTTGTCACTGTTGCAGGGCTAAGCGGTATATTATGTATTACCGCTTTGATGTCGTCTTTGTTTTTAAAGTCATGAAAAACAGTCTCTGCAGTAATGGCCATTGCTTCCTTCAATAAATCGCCATCTGTAAAAGGCTTCTTGTGTTTAGCCAAAAGTTGACTTGCATGAAATGATGCTTCAATAGCAGCATGTTTTGTGAAAAACAATTGCTGGGCCTTCAACCCCTATTTCAGCTCCTCAACTTTCCTGGCATGGATTGCGCTCTTTGAGGGGGTAGGTGTCTTTAAATTTCTGGTGGTTGGTGTTGTGGTGCCACTCCAGATTCCCTCTTTTAGTCAGTGCTTGTATTTGGTGGCACAACATAAATACACACTTGCTTTTCACCAAGGTAAAGGGAAATTCCTCTTCCCATTCTGGATGGAATTTGTATGTTTTTGCCTTCTTTTGTGGAGCTTCCGCCATGCTAGCTAGCTACCTTGCAGGATATCACCAGCGAGTGCCGTGTACTGATGTTTGTGACAGTCTGTACTTTTATCTAATCTAACTGGTCACTTTGATGCAGCACAAGCTACGCTGAAACCGCGGTGCATGGCGGGGGAGCTATACACACACGTGCACTGGGCGGAAAGAACTGAACTAAAACCCCGCAACCTAGAAACAATCTCTCTTTACAAACAGCTTTCCATAGTGAAAGTATTGCTTTATTACCATTATCCTACTGTATTTATTTTTGATTTTTTAAAATATTTTTCCGGGATCTATTGGGAAAATCTCAAAGATCAACTAGTCGATTGCAATCAACGGGTTGGCGACCACTACATTAGGGACATCTAAGAGACATGAATGGTAGAAAAATAGAGGGCTGACTGAGAGGGAAGGGTTAGGCTGATCTTAGAGTGGAACAAGATCATGGGCTAAAGGGTCTGAACTGTGCTATAATGTTCTATGTGCAAACCCCGGTTTTCAGCTGTAAAATTTGTGTATGAAAGTGAGGGGGGAACTGAGATAATTCAAACTTCGGTGAGATGTTAAATGTGAATTGTTCCCTGTGATCAGCCCTGGGCCTCGGCTTTTCGCCATAAACAGCAGTGACTGGGATAAGGATTGGGGAGTTGTTTCGGGGCTACAGGTGAGATAAAGGTTGTGGCTGTGCTGTGCTGGGGTGCTGGTCAGGAAGGTGGAGCAATGATGTGGGCAAGCTTGTGAAAGAGGGATTCCGCAGGACTTGGGAGTAGTGCCAGATGGAATACAGTGTTGGGATGTATATGGTCATGCTACACTTCAGTAGAAGGAATAAAGACATAAGCTGTTTTTGTAAATGGAGATAAAATTCAAAAATCAGAGGTGTAAAGGGACTTGGGAGTCCTCAGACAGGATTCCCTAAAGGTTAACTTGCAGATTGAGTCACTGTTAGGAGGACAAATTCAGTGTTAGCATTCATTTCAAGAATACTAGAGTTACAAAAACAAAGATGTGATGCTGGAGTATTGTGAGCAGTTTTGGGGCCTTGATGCAAGAAAAGATGTGCTCGCATTGGAGAAAGTTCAGAGGAGGGTTGCAAAAAAGAAAGGGTTAACATATGAGGAGAGTTTGGCTCTCAGCCTGTACTCTGAAGTGTAGAAGAATGAGGGCTGATCTCATTGAAACCTACCAAACATTGAAAAGCCTAGATAGTGTGGATGTACAGGGGATGTTTCCTAGAGTGAGGGAGTCTTGGACATCCCTTTGGAAGAGAGGATGAGGAGGCATTTTTGTAGCCAAAGGCTGGTGAATCTGTAGAATTTGTTGCCTCAGATAACTGTGTCATTGGATTTATTTAAACTGGAAGTTGATAGGTTCTTGATTAGTTAGGATGCCAGCATTACAGAGACCAGGCAGAAGAATGAGTAAATCAGCCATGATTGGTGGAAGAGACTGGATGGACCGAATGGCTTGATTCTGCTCCTACATCTTCGGTCTGAGATGTATGGGGTACTTGGATCAGCCTCTGGGTATTGGTGTAAGTCAGTTCAGAATACCTGAGCAGCTCTAGTCAGCCCTCTTTATCCTCCTCTCTGTCTCTCTATAGTCTTTGAACATGGAACACTTCAGCACGGTACAGGCCCGTCAGCTACGATGTTCTTTGTTATGTGCCTTGTCCTGGCTGTAACTGCATTGATTATCACCAGCACCTTCCTTTCCTCACCTCCCTATCCTGCCATACTGCCGTAATACCATTCAGGTGAATCGTACCTCTAGTTCACGGACCGCGTTCACAAAACTTTCGAATAAAATGTTGCCTCACTGCCTCAAGTGCCTGTGGGAAATAATGATCCAACTTCTTCTATTTTTCAGACCTCCTCAGACAGAAACAGTAAGGACCGCAGGACCAGCAGCAGAAATCCAAAGAGAGAAGCGGTAAATTCCCTTTCTCAAGGTTTTCTCTCTCCTCACACTCCCCTTGCTTTAATCATAGAGCATTACAGCACAGAAACGCGCACTTCAGCTCATCTAGTCTTTGCCTAATCTTATCGCCCTGCATGTAGACCGTTCCTCCCTGGCTTCCCCACCCTTTGCCCTCCCTGGCTCCATGCCCTTCTTTTAACTGTTTCTTCTCTCCCTACCTGGATCATCCTTCCTCCTCCCACTGATCTCTCTCTTTTCCCCCTCCACTCCCACTTGAACATGTACAATTTCTCCCCGTCTCCATATGTCCCCTCCACCTCTTTTCTCGATATCTTACTATTGATGGCCCAGCATTGACTCGATGGGCTAAATGGCTTATTTTGCCACTATGTCTTGTGGAAGTGTGAAAGGACAGCTTCTTCTTTCACCTCCCTTTTACAGTCTCTTAACACTTCCTCTTTCAGAACCCTAGGGTGCAGTTCGTCTGGTCTGGGGGCCTTCAGTACCTTTAGGTCTTCCAGCTTCTTGAGCACCTTCTCCCTTGTAATAGTAACTCTGCTCACTTCTCTTCCTTTACACACTACATCTGGCACACTGCTAGTGTCTTCCAGAGTGAAGACTGATGCAAGATACTCATTTAGTTCATCTGCCATCTTACATACTTGAAAGTGCTTTCACTATCCACTTTGATATTATTTGCCAACTTGTTTCCATATTTCATCTTTTCCCTTTTAATGATTCTTTTCATTGCTCTCTGTTGCCTTTTAAAAACTTCTCAATCCTCTATCTTCCCACTAAATTTTGCTCTTTCACTACTACATTAGCTTTGGCTTCCCTTGTCAGCCACGGTTGTACTAAATTTGCCATTTGAGTATTTCTTCATTTTTGGAAATCACGAGTCCTGCATCTTTTTCATTTTTCCCACAAACACACGTCATTGCTTGTCTGCTGACATGCCTGGCAGCAGCTCCTTCCAGTTTACTTCGGCTAACTCCTCTCTCATACCACTGAAGTAATGCTACATCAGACTTTACTTTCTCCCTATCAGATTTCAAGTTGAACACAATCATATTGTGATCACTGGTTCTTAGAGGTTCTTTTACCTTAAGCTCCCTAATCACCACTAGCTGATCCCCTTGTAGGCTCAATGACAAGCTGCTCTAAAAAGCCATCTCTTAGGCATTCAACAAACTCACTCTCTTGAGATGCATTACCAACCTGATTTTCCCAATCAGCCTATATGTTAAAGTCTCCCATGATTATCATAACATAGCCCTTTTGACACACCTTTTTTATTTCCTTTTGTAATCTATGGCCCACCTCCCAGCCACTGTTGGGAGGCTTGTATATAACTACCATCACGGACCTTTTACCCTTGCAGTTTCTTAACTCAACCCACAAGGATTCAACATCTTCCAATCCTATGTCACATCTTTCTACTGATATAATGACATTCTTTACCAGTAGAGTCACACCACCCCCTCTGCCTACCTTCATATCCTCCAATATAATGTGTAACCTTGGACATTCAGCTACCGTCCTTCAGCCATGTTTCAGTGATGGCCACAAACATCCTACCTGGCAGTCTGTAAAAATGCAACAAGATCATCTGCCTTATTTCTTATACCCCACTCATTGAGATACAACACCTTGAGTAATGTATTTGCTATCTTTTTTGATTCTGTGTCCTTAAAGTACTGATACTCACCCTATTTGCTGTGACTATGCCCCATCACCTGCCTGCCCTTCCTGACAGTCTGACTGCATGCTATCTTTACTTTTCAGCATTTGTACTATCCTGAGTCCTGTCACTACAGTTCCCACCCCCCTGCCACATTAGTTTAAACCTTGCCAACAGCTCTAACAAACCTGCCTGTGAAAATATTGGTCCCCTCAGGTTTCCTCAGTTCTAGTCACCCCGTTACAGGGAGGATTAGAAAGAGTATAGCAGAGCTTTACTAGAGTGTTGCCTGGTTTCGAGGGCATGAGAGGTTGGATGAACTTGGTTATTTTCTCTGGAGCAGCTGAGGGAAGATCTGATAGAGTAAGCACTCATTTTCCTAGGGATGAAATGTCAGAGTGCATGCATTTGTGGTGAAAGGAGGTAATTTGAAAGGAGATGTGAGGGGCAAGTTTTTTTTTTACATAGACTGGTAGTGGGTGCCTGGAATGCGCTGCCTGGGGCAGTGGTAGAAGCAGATACATTAGAGGCTGTTAAGGGACATTTAGATGGGCACATGAATGTGAGGAAAATGGAAAGATATTGACCTTGCGTAGGCAGAAGGGATTAGTTTAGTTGACCATTTGATTACTAATTTAATTGGTTCCACCCAATGTTGTGGGCTGAAGGGCCTGTTCCTGTGTTGTACTGTTCTGTATAATAGATATTACACCTCACAAGCTTGTGCTATGCAGTTAAATCCACATGACCAATTAACCTGCTAACAAAGGCAGCTGAATGAGTACTCTAGTGTACAAGTAAATGGGAGACTGGGAATGGTTTATTTCAAATGGGAGCTGGAGCTGCCCTGTGGATTAACAATGGGTAGTTGTTGATGGTAGGATAGGTCATGGAGAAGTACAGCTCAGAAACAGGCCCCTTCAGCCCATCTAGTCCGTGCCACTCCCATCGACTTGCACCAGGACCATAGCCCTCCCTACCCCTGCCATCTATGTACCTATCGAGACTTCTCTTAAATGTTGAAGTCGAGCTCTCACATGCACCACTTGTAGTGGCAGCTCATTCCACACTCCCACGGTCTTCTGAGTGAAGACATTTCCCCTGAAAGTTCTCACTTTTCACCCTTAAGCCATGAACTCTGGTCGTAGTCCCACCCAAAAGGGCACTGAGGAATGTGATCTGGGAATACAGGTCCATAATTAATTTAAAGTAGCGTTGCAGGTAGATAAAGTGTCTTTTGGCACATTGGCCTTCAAGAATCAGTTTATTGAATACAGGAGATGGGATGTTATGTTGAAGTTGTTTAAGGTGAAGAAAGTCGCAAAATGCCCTTTAATGACTCTGGGTCTGCAGCTGATTTGCAAGAGCCCCTGTGATTCTCTTTTGCTGGACATTCTTTGCTTTCCAGCTGCTTGAGGTTGGAGTTTTGTGCTGGTTTCAGAAACATTAACGAGTGTTTTCTTCTCCTTTGCTAAGGAACAGGAGGTCTTCCCCTTCAACCTGGATGAGTTTGTGACTGTGGATGAAGTGGGGGAGGAGGAAGACCTCGCCGGAGATCAGATCCCTGAAAATCAACCTGAAATCAGCACCGAAACATCAGAAAGTACTGAGCTCAAACTGGTGGGAGCAGAATCCACTGAGGACGTCCCAAACGCAAAGTCAGCTACAGGTAAACCCACTGCCCAGGGCTGGCAACCCAAGAATCCAAACCAGATACGGGCTCCAGCCACCTGGCATCCTCTTCTCAGGACCATTCCAGCCTGCTCCTGACCAGGCTCTAGCCAGAGAATCCCTCATCCCTACAACCTTGGAGTGAACCCATCCCTCTCATCCTCATCATCAAACACATAAGACATTGAACCATTAGGGAATTATGTGCCTGCCCCTCTCCACAGTGGGGATTTATAAGGCATTAGTCAGACTGCACTTGAAGTATTATGAGCAGTTTTAGGCCATTTTAAGAAAGGATCTACAAGTGTTGGAGAGGGTCCAGAGGAGGTTCATGAGTATGATCCTTGGAACGAAGGAGTGTTTGATGGCTCTGGGCTTGTACCCCTGGAGTTTAGAAGAATGAGGGGGGGAATCTCATTGTAACCTATCAAATATTGAAAGGCTTAGATAGAGTAGAAGTAGAGAGGATGTTTCCTATAGTGGGTGAGTCTAGGACCAGATGGTGGTGAATCTGCGGAATCCTTGGGTGTATTTATAGCAAAGGTTGATATGTTCTCGATTAGTCAAGGCATCAAAGGTTACAGGGAGAAGACTGGAGGATAGGATGGAGAGAGGAAATAAATCAACCACAATTGAATGGGGAGCATTCTGTACTGTCTGCTAATTCTCTACTGTCACAATGAGGCCACATTCAGGTTAGAGTAGTAACACCTTATATTCCATCTGGGTAGCCTCCAACCTGATGGAATGAACATCGATTTCTTGAACTTCTGGTAATGCACCAACCTCCATTTCCCTCTTTCACCTGCCCATCAGCTCCCTCTGGTGTTCCTCCCCCTTTCTTCCATGGCTTTCTGTCCCCTCCTGTTAGATTCCCACTTCTCCAGCCCTGTATGTTTTTAACCAAAAAGCTCTTTACTTCACCCCTCCCCCTCCCAGTTTCATTTATTACCTTGTGTTTATTCCTCCCTTCCACCCCCCCACCCCCCAACCACCTTCTTACTCTGACCTCTCATCTTTTTTTCTCCAGTCCAGATAAAGGGCTTCGGCCCAAAATGTCGACTACTCTCTTCCATAGATGCTGCCTGGCCTGCTGAGATCCTCCAGCATTTTGTGTGTGTTGCTTGGATTTCCAGCACTGGCAGGTTTTCTCCTGTTTGAAATTCTGTTCCCATGTCTTATGATAGGGAGCTTTAATGATGGATTTTGCCTTGAAGCAGCACCTCCTCTAGACATTACCAATGGTATAGGACGTATGTTCCCGTGAGATACTGGGTACATAAGAAGTTGGCTGTTGTGGGTTGTGTATGCAACAATTGATGGTTTCAACATTGGTATAGATGGACAATATAGGATTGTGGTTAGATACCAGAGAGAACAATCTGGGCACGTAATGAGAAGCCACTGCTAGTTGGACTGAATTCTGGAGGGACATTGGCAGGGAGAGATGGCTGGTCACTATTTCAAAAGCTGGGTATTTGCAAAGGACAAACATCTTATTTTCTAGCAGGAATTTCACCTGATCAAAGCGCTGGAAAGAATGGCATGGAGTGAGGGTAGGCAGGGGTTTTCTTTGGATGGAAGAGTCGGGGTGGAAAGCTGGGATTGTGCTGAGATTTACAGAGGGTGCAGTGCTAAAGATAGCCCACATACAGAAGTTCAATCAGGGCGGTGTCAGTCACTTCAGAAATGTCTTCACTGGGAGTGAAAAAGAACGGTGGGTCCTTCAGTCCATCATGGTGCAGACCATGGTCATCTGCATATTTCCTACAGTTCTGTTCAAATCCAAGGGATGTGGGAAGAGCAGAGGCAAGGGATTGTTTGACCCCCTTGTGTTAATGGGCATGGCTTTGTCCGGGATTCCATGTCACCCACAGAGAGTAGTGGATAAATCTTGTAATGTCCATGTATAAACTATAGGAAGAACAGAGGGAATCATGCCAGTTGTGACAAATGTCTGAGATTTGTTCCCATTTCCACAGCAACTGAACAGGTCGAAGCGGTGGAGACCACAGAAGTGACGTTGAAACCTGAGGCCACAGCCCAGCTGGAACCCCAGCCCAAGACAGCAGCTGATGAGCAGCCAATGGAGACGGAGACAGAGAAAGCAGCGGAGGCTCCCTCAGCAGAGCCAAGCAAAGCCCCTCTCCCAGACACCAGACCAGAGGCTGCAGCGCTCCCAGTCACAGAAACCACAGTTGCCCAGAGGGGGACCGCGTCCCCAGTGTCTGCAGGTGGTGAACCTGCCCGCAGCTCAGCGGCACCTCCACCCAGTAACCTCTCCCCTGTCCCTGCCTCTTCTGGAGGGGACGCCACAAATGCAGGCCAGGAGCAGCGAGCAGGTGAGCACTGGCTGGCAGGTTAACAACCACCTCCCTGTCCTGTGCAGGGAATAGTTGCACAAAGAAGGGGGAGCTGAACAAGTTCATGAGGGAGAAGAGGATGTGCCAGAATTTTCCAAACATAGAAACATGAGTAAGCCATTTGACCCTTAGAATCATAGAGTCCTACAATGCAGAAATGGACCCTTTGGCCCATCTAGTCGAACGTCAAGCTGTTATTCTGCCTTGTGCCATCGACCTGCACCTGGACTGTTTACCCTGTGGGTGAGACTACATGTTGAGCCGTGACAGACAGACTTTATTGATCCCGAGGGAAATTGGGTTTCGTTACAGCCCCACCAACCAAGAATAGTGAAGAAATATAGCAATATAAAACCATAAATGATTAGGGTTACCAGTTTGTCTTGTGCCATTGCAAAGGATGGTTACTGGTTGTCCAGATCTCCTCGGTGAGCCAGTTTCCTGTTACCTGTCTTTATTTCACATTTATTATTTTGTTCAGCTGGTTTGGACTGAACCAGGCAGGTTACAGTGACATTCAGCAGGGATGGAATAAATATGTGGGGAGCTGGAGAGCTGCAATAAGCACACTGGGCTGAATGGCTTCTGTAACTGTTCTGAAAATCCCCAACCTGCATGTCAGGTTTGAAAACTATTTCTCCCCTAATGCATTCTGTTTTACCAGAACCCAAGATGAAGAGAGAGTCTCCACCTGAGGTGGAACCCGCTGTAAAGAGGATCAGGCTGGCTGGTACAAATCTCACTGAACTGAAGATGCCTCCTTACAAGCCCAACAGCCCTGTCGGTGAGTACACCGAGGTAGTGCAAAGACTAGAGTGACGGTATGCACATCACTTATAAAACAGGTTGTTCTCTGTTCAGACTGACCCACCAACCTGCACCTAGGCTCTTTACCTCATCATTGCCTTCTGTGATGTCTCAACAACTCCCTCTCACCCCTCTCATTGCCCCACAATGATATCACAGTTGACTCTTGAAGTGGAAAAGGATTTGATGGGTAGTGTGGTGGGTGGGTGGGTCTGGGTCCATGCTGCCGGGGGGGGGGGGGGGGGGGTGGTTTGATAACAATAGTCAGTTGTGGAGTGCAAGGTAGTCGGTGGTTGTGGGGGTTAGCAGGACCCATCAGGCACCTTGGAACCAAAGTTCAGCCAATGGCCAGGGTTAATTACTTCTTATTCTGTGTTCACAGGTGTTGAATTTGTTGTCCCAAAGACTGGTTACTTCTGTCAGATATGTTCCCTGTTTTACACAAATGAAGACACTGCCAAGGTGACCCACTGCAGCACGATGCTGCACTACAAGAACATGGAGGTAAGGAGTCACTAGGGTGTGGACAGGTACCACAGATTTTAAGGTGATTGGAGGAAAGCATAAGGGCAGAGTCAAAAAATGACTCTTTCGTGTCAAAGTGAAAACATCTTGACAATGTGATCAAAGTTAATTACAAATAGCAAATACAAAATAATTGAGTGCATAAGTATTCACTCCCTTTAACATGACACACCATCACTGGTGCAGCCATTTGATTTTTGGAGATCACCTGGGTGAAGTCAAGGAGTTTCAATTGATTGTATTAAAAATACACCTGTATCCAGAAGGTCCAACTGCCAGTGAGTCAGTGTCCTGGCAAGAACTACACCATGAAGACAAAAGAACACTCCAAGCAACTCCACAAAAAGGTTATTAAAAAGCATTGTCAGGAGATGGATACAAGAAAATTTCGAAGTCACTGAATATCCCTTGGTGTACAGATAAGTCAGTCATCAAGAAATGGGAAGAATTTGGCACAGCTGTAAGTCTGCTTAGAGCAGGCCATCCTCAAAAACTGAGTGACCATGGAAGAAGGGGACTAGTGGGGGAGACCACCAAGAGACCTATGACAGCTCTGGTGTTAGGAGTTTCAGTGGCTGAGATAGGAGAGTGGCAAAGAGAAAGCCACTGTTGGGGGAAAAAAAACTCATGAAATCTTAGAGTTTACCAGTAGGCATATGGGATACTCTGAAGTCAGCTAGAAGGTTCTATGATCTTATGAAACCAAAATTGAGCTTTTTGGCTATCGGACTAAGCACTATATGCACAACACGCTGGAGGAACTCAGCAGGTCGGGCAGCATCTGTGGAAACGAACGGTTAATGTTTCAGGCCGAGACCCTTCATCAGGACTAAACACTTTTGGCATAGGCCAAACACCGCACATCATCAAAACTGCACCACCCCTATTGTGAAGCATGGTGTTAGCTGCATCATGCTGTGGGGATATTTCACTGCCAGGTGGCAGAGGGCAAGATGAATGCAGCAGAATACAGGGAAATCCTAGAGGAAAACCTGATGCAGTCTGCAAGAGAACTGCGATGTGGGAGAAGATCTGCTTTCCAGCAAGACTATGACTCCAGGCATAAAGCCAAAGCTACACAGGAATGACTTAAAAAACAAGATATTTAATATCCTGGAGCAGCCAAGTCAGCATTCAGACTTCAATCCAATTGAGATTTGTGGCTGGACTTGGAAAGGACTGTTTGTTCATGATCCCCATGCAATTTGACAGAGCTTGAGCAGTTTTGTAAAGAAGAATGGAGAAAAATTGCAGAGTCCAGATGTGCAAAGCTGATAGAGACCTATCCAGATAGACAAAAGGCTGTAATCGCTGCCAAAGGTGCATCTACTAAATATTGGCTTGAAGCTGGTAAATACTTATACAATCAGTTATTTTGTAATTAATTTAGATCATTGTAGGAATCTGTTTTCACTTTGACATGAGTTTTTTGTTGATCAGTGTCAAACAAAAGCCAAATTAAATCCACTGTGATTCAATGTTGTAAAACATGAAAATTTCCAGGGGGAGTCGGTGAATACTTCTTGTAATGGGCACTATGTGGGAGAGAAAGGTTAGATTGATCATGAATTAGGTTAAAAGTGTCAGCACAACATAGTACAGGCCATTTCAGTCTACAATGTTCTAAAGATGCTGGAATGACAGATTTGTTATTTTGCAGAAATACGTGAACCAGCGGAAAGAGGAGATTCAGAGACAGCAGGAACGTGTGCCGAAACAGGAAAAGTGACTTAATTCACTCCCTACAGAGTATATTTTGGGTCCAAGTGTTTCTCTCCACCCCCCCACCCCCCCTGCTCTCAGTTACAACAGTGTACAAATGATCTTTCCACTGTAATGATGATGGATTCTGTTTTTTTTTTTGCGTTAATATTGTCTTGTGTTTTTATGGAAATTGTAACAACCGGCGATTCTGTTATTCAATTAAAATTATGTTCTACAGATGCTGTGTCTTTAAACTTGCGCTGACATCTTACTACATACAGACCTGTCTCAGGATACTTGAGAGAAAATGTTTCTATCCATAATAATTGGATTATTTTTTACACATCAGAAATCCTAAGGCTATCTGTGGAGTGAATCTGTTCCAAGACGGTCTGTCAGAAGTGAGCAGTCACAGGGAGAATACAACCTGTACAGTTAGCAGCAGCCCTTTGCAATTAGTGCTGCAGGAAGACTAAGACACAAGCTCCCAAAGGCACGAGCAAAACCCTGCTGGGGCACTGCTTTCTACTCCAAGCAAAAAAAATCTCAGGCTGCTGAGTTCTGGTCCAGGGTCAGAAACAGAGGGGGGAGTGTTTGGGTCCCTAATAACCTGATGTTCAGTGAGTGTGTTTGCTCTGTTCTTGTAGAGTGAAAGTAAAACAAGGGAGTATTTTTATTTAACTAAAGATTTATTTACATTACAGCAAATGGAACAGAGGAGAGAGTCCAGGCATCAGGCACGAGTTGCTGAGTAATCACTGCCAAGAGACCTTCTTGCCCAAAACACGATTGGTGATTTTCTGGGGGGGTGGGAAGGGAAAAGAGAGAGAGATCATAAATAGGAACAGGTTGTTCCATCATTTCATCATAGCTGATCCATTCTCCTGCCTTTTCTCCATAACCTTTCACATCTGGACTAACCAAGAACCTAAAAGTACCCAATGGCTTGGCCTCCACAGTTGTCTTAGTAACAAATTCCACAGATTCAACCCCATCTATGCTGAGACTGACCTTTGCTCCTAGATTTCCCCCACCATAGGAAACATCTCTATGTCCACTCTTAGCCTTTCAATATTCAATGAGCCATCCCCCCTCCTTGCTTTTAAACTCCAGTGAGTACAGGCCTGGAGCCATCAAACGCTCTTCATACATTAAACCTTTCATTCCCAGGATCATTCTCATGAACTTCCTCTGGACCCTCTTCAATGCCATAAGATCCTTTCTTAGATAAGGGGCACAAAACTGCTCACAATACTCCAAATGTCTGACCTGTGCCTCAGAGCCTCAGTATTACTTCCTTGCTTATATACTCTAGTCCTCTTGAAATGAATACCAACATCGCATTTGCTTTTCTCACCACACAGATGTTGGACAAGGTGATACATGGGGGAGGAGGGGGGTTTGTTGCTTCAGGTCTCTGTCTCATCTGCCCAGCCACTAATGCTAATAAAGTTACACTGCATTCAGGCCACGGTGTCAGTACAGGCAGTCACCAGCTCGATAGGTGTAATTTACAGCAACCAGTTCACCTACCAACCTGGTCACAGGGAGGACATGCAAAGAAGCAGAGCCTTTGACCCATCTATTCTCTCCCTCATTCCACTGACCTGTATCTTCCCCATCCATGTATCTCTCCAATCTTCTCTTAAATGTTACAATTGAAACTGCACCTGCCATCACCATCGGCAGCTCAATCCACACTCCTGTACTCAATACTCATGATTTATGAAAGCCAGAAGCTCTCTTTATGACCCTATCTACCTGTAACACCATTTTTAAGGAATTATGGATCTGCATTCCAAGGTCCCTCTGTTGTACCATTTACTGTGTAATACCTGCCCTGGTTGGTTCTTCTGAAGTGCAACATCACACTTGGCTACATGAAATTCCAGCTGGTCCAGATCCCACTGCAAGCTCTGCTAGTCTTCCTCACTGTCTACGATGCCACCAATGCCTTATAAAGCCTCAGTATGACATCCTTGCTGTAATATTTGTCTACTCAAAATAAAAAGCTTATCTATCCAAATATGGATGTATCCTTTCCCTCAGAATACCTTCCAGTAACTTGCCCACAACTGACTTCAGACTCGCTGCTCTATAATTTCCTGGCATAGTCTTTGAGCCTTTCTTAGACAAGGGTGAAGTGCTGGATAATAGCTAATGTTCCATCAATTAGGGATGTTTTAAATATATCTGTGAGGGCCCTTGCAATTTCTGCACAAGATCCAGGACAACCTCAGTCTTCAGGGGTCCACTGTACTCCACAGGGTGCTGGAGTCAGGCAGCGGACCATTCTTGTGCAGGGCTGAGCTATGTCTCTGGGGACTCACCTGTTTATAGACCTGAGCTTTCAGGCGGTTAGCCCGATACTCTGTTTTCCGTTTTTCTTCTTCTCTCCTCCTGACCACTTCGGGAAGCTGCTCATACAGTCTGCAACAAACCAGAAACAGGCTTCAGTGGCCAGCTTGTGCACCCCACAGGCTGTGCAGAGCTTGGTCTGAGGGCAGGAAGAGGGGGCTCAGTTCTCACAACTAGCAGTCAGTACCAGAACTGGTCAGCAATGCCCTGAAACTTTACACAATACACATGGTCAGTAGACACAGTAACTCAGCTTCCATTTCCACAGATGCTGCCTAACCCAAGATTCGAGCAGCAACATCTTATTCTGTCTAGGTAACCTCCAGACTGATGGCATTAACAGATTCCTCCAGCTTTTGGTAATACTTCCCCTCCTCTTTCAATTGCCCACTCTGGCCTCTGACTTCTCCTCACCTCCCCTGGTGTACCCCCCATCCCTCCCATGGTCAACTTTACTCTCCTATGAAATTTCCTACTCCACTTCTTTTCCTTTTTCACCCATCACTTCCCAGCTTCTTGTTTAAAAAGAGAGCTTTGCAAGCACTTGGCCATTGCAGAGGTCCTAACAGTGGCAGGAGCAGGGCACTGCAAACTAAATAAAAGTACAGAATGGACAAGTGGGTTGGCCATTATCTGGAGTAGGCCAGTGGCAAGAGTAGAAGCTCTTTGAAGACCGTGTTCAGGATCTGGATGATCTTTGGCTTGTATGGGAGAGTGAGGATATAATTGATCAAAGTTACAGGGAAGTAGTCACCCTGAAATTGCAGGAGGCAAGCAGCTGGGTGACTGTCAGAAGGAATGGAAATTAGTGGGAAGATACAGGATTGGGAAGTTTTTAAAAACCTACAGAGAGCAACAAAAAGAATCATTAGAATGGAAAAGATGAAATATGAAAGCAAGCTAGCAAATAATATCAAAGTGGATAGTAAAAGCTTTTTCAAGTACGTATAAATTAAAAGGTGAGAGTGGATATTGGACCACTGGAATGAGGCAGGAGAAATAACAGGGAACAAGCAGATGGCAGATGAACTGAATGAATATTTTGCATCAGTCTATTGTGGAAGACATTAGCAGTGTGCTTGATGATGTAGTGTGTGAAGGAAGAGAAGGTGCTCAAAAAGCTAAAAGACCTAAAAGTACATAAGTCACCCGGGCCAGATGAACTGCACCCTCGGTTTCTGAAAGAGGTAGCGTTAAGAGATTGTGGTGGCATTAGAAATGAGTTTTCAGAAGTCATTGGACTCTGGCATGGTGCCAGAGGACTGGAATATTGCAAATGTCACTCCACTCTAAGAAAGGAGGAAGGCAGCAGAAAGGAAATTATAGACCAGTTAGCCTGACCTCAGTGGCTGGAAAGATGTTAGAGTCAACTGTTAAGGATGAGGTTATGGAGTACTTGGTGACACAGGACAAGATAGGACAAAGTCAGCATGGTTTCCTCGAGGGAAAGTCTTGCCCGACAAACCTGTTGGAATTCCTTGAGGAGATTACAAGTAGGATGGATAAAGAGGATGCCGTGGATGTTGTATATTTGGACTTTTCAAAAGGCCTTTGACAAGGTGCCACACATGAGCTGCTTACTAAGTTAAGAGCCCATGGTATTACAGGAAAGTTACTAACATGGTTAGAGCATTGGCTGATTGGAAGAAGACAGTGAGTGGGAATAAAAGGATCTTTTTTCTGGTTGTTTGCCAGTGACTAATGGTGTTCCACAGGGGTCGTTGTTGGGACTACTTTTTATGCTGTACATAGATGATAGAATAGATTGCTTTGTTGCCAAGTTTGCAGTTGACATGAAGATTGGTGGAGGGGCAGGTAGTGTTGAGGAAACAGAAGGTCTTAGATTAGGAGAATGGGCAAGAAAGTGGCAAATGAAATACAATGTTAAAAAATGCATGGTCATGCACTTTGGTGATAGAAATAAATGTGTGGACTATTTTCTGAACAGGGAGAAAATCCAAAAATCTGAGATGCAAAGGGACACAAGTCTTTGCGCAGAACACCCTAAAGGTTAATTTGCTGGTTGAGTTAGTGGTGAGGAAGGCAAATGCAACCATTTCAAGAGGTCTAGAATACAAGAGCAGGGATGTGATGCTGAGCCTTTATAAGGCACTGGTGAGGCCTCACCTTGAGTATTGTATACAATTTTAGGCTCCTCATCTTAGAAGAGATGTGCTGGCATTGGAAAGGGTCCAGAGGAGGTTCACAAGGATGATTCCAGGAATGAAAGGGTTATCATACAAGGAACATTTTTGATGGCTCTGGGTCTGTACTTGCTGGAATTTAGAAGGATGAGGGGTGATCTCATTGAAGCCTTTCGAATGTTGAAAGGCCTAGACAGAGTAGATGTGGAAAGGATGTTTCCCACTGTGGGAGAGTCTAGGACAAGAGAGCCAGTATAGAGGAGTGCCCTTTCACAACAGATGTGGAAAAATTTCTTTAGCCACAGGGTATTGAATTTGTGGAATTTGTTGCCACATGCAGCTGTGGAGGCCAGGTTATTGAGTGTATTTAAAGCAGAAATTGATAGGTTCTTGATTGTGCATGGCATCAAAAGTTACGGGGAGGCCACAAAATGGGGTTAAAGAGAAAAAGAAAAGATCAGTCATGATTGAATGGCGAAGCAGACTCGATGGTATAAATGGCCAAATTCTGCTCCTATGTTTTTACTGTCTTATTTCAACCCCCTACTTCCCCACCTTCTTATTCTGACATCTGCCCCCTTCCTTTCCAGTCCTGATGAAGCGTCTCGGCCCAAAACTCTTTATTCTTCTTCATAGATGCTGCCTGAGCTGCTGAGTTCCACCAGCATTTTGTGTGTGGATTTCCAGCATTTGCAGAGTGTCTTGTGTTTATGATTTGTGGAGAAATGCTGTCTGACCTGTTGAGCATCTCTAGCAGTCTGTTTATTCCACTTGGAATTGATGGCTTTGTGGCCAGGTTTGCAGATGTTACAAAGATAAGTGGAGAGGCAGGTGGTATTGAGAAAGTCCTACCTCAAGTTTCGGGGGACTGTCACTGTCCACACCCACAGCAATGCCCCAGAATGTCTCATTGTGGACATGAATAGATTATATTCTAGCAAGCCTACCCATATTTAACCCTGTCAATGCATCTGGGGTTGGGCTGGGCAGATGAAATGTCTTGAGCGGACATAACCTCAACGTGACACAGGTGGGTCTGTTGCTGTGCCCCAAGTCCTGTCACTGTTGTCCACATGGATCTATGATTAGACCATAATGTGCAGGAGCAGCATTAGACCATTCAGCCTATTGAGTCTGCCCACCATTATATCATTGCTTATGTATTGTACCTCTCAATCCTATTCTCCTGCCTTCACCCTGTGAATCTTTGATGGCTTGACTAATCAAGAACCTCCACTTTAATTATACCTAATGACCTGGCCTCCACAACCATTTGTGGGAATAAATTACACAGATTCAGCACCCTCTGCTAAAGAAATTCCTATTCATCTGTGTTCAAAAAGAACGTCCTTGTATTCTGAGGCAGTGCCCTTTGGTCCTAGACTACTCCCACTGTAGGAAACATCTGCAGAGGAGTGGATGAGACTTAACTCAGACTGAGAGGTAGTTTATCAGCAGTGCTCTCACTCTCACCCTCTCTGTCCCACCTCGCATTGCCAGGTTGAGCAGCCACTGTACCCATTCCTACTGTTAGTGCTCTGTTTCTTGCACACTAAAGGGTCTTTCTCAGGAAGGCAGTGACATTTTCACCCATATCATTATCTTGCACCCCGTTCTCATCTCTGTTTTCAAAGGACGTCTTTCTAGAAGCAAGGGGGGACCTTGTAGAGGCTCAATCTGCTTGTAAGACTGGAGCACTGCTGGTGTACATTATTTTGAAAAGGGAGGAAGGAATATCAATGCAAGTATTTGTAGATTCAATTATTAGTTTCTGCTCTAAGGGACAGGATTAACAGGAGAGGTACAGATTGATCAGCAACAATTAGGTCAAATACGATGGCAGAATACAGTATTAATGGTAAGACTTGACAGTGTGGAGGATCAGAGGGATCTTGAGGTCCATGTCCATAGGACACTCAAAACTGCTGCGCAGTTTGACTGTGTGGTTAAGAAGGCATATGGTACATTGGCCTGATAGAGGTGTATAAGATGATGAGAGGCATTGATCATGTGGATAGTCAGAGGCTTTTTTCCCAGGGCTAAAATGGCTAACACGAGAGGGCACAGTTTTAAGGTGCTTGGAAGTAGGTACAGAAGACAGGTGAAGAGTAAGTTTTTTTATGCAGAGAGTGGTGAGTGCTCTCATGGTCGCCGGGTTTCCTGCGACCATGGTGGAGGCAGATATGATCAGGTCTTTTAAGAGACTCCTGCATAAGTACATGGAACTTAGAAAAATAGAGGGCTATGGGTAACCCGAGGTAATTTCTAAAGCAAATACATGTACAGCATACCATTGTGGGCTGAAGGGCCTGTATTGTGCTGTAGGTTTTCTATGTTTCTATTCTGAGGCTGTGCCCTCTGATTAGTGACATCCCCACTGTTGGAAACTGCACGTATACTAGATCACCGCGAGATCCGAGAACAATGAGAGGACTCCCGAGTAACCAGGAACTCTGTAGAACTAACTGCAGACTCACCGCTTAGAACGATCCAACATTTCTTGCTTGGAAATTTTCTTCTTGAATAAAATGGAGTAATCTGTAAAACAGGAATGGAAATTACTGGGACTGGGTGGAAGTGTTGTACATTTGTACTGGCACAGCAAGCTTGACCCAACCCATCCTCTCTGAATTCAGTGCCAGATCTGGGAGTGACAGCAGAGCCAACACAACTACCCATCCTAGTCCAGTGTGGATGGCAGGCAATTCCTGCCTCTCTTCCTATTGCTGCTGACTGACCTGCAGAGCATTTTGAACATTCCCAGGTTTATCTCAGACTTCATAAAACAAGCTGGGCTGATAGTGGTTGATAAAGTTACCCTGATCCCAGTCAACATTCTGACATACTGGTTACTAGTCTGGTTGCACTAGTAACTGCTACTCTTGCTCAGTGTGACACATTTCTGTGCCGTATTGGACAATGGTTTCCTGCCTGAAGAGCAGACACTACAGCATAATATGGGGCTACAACAAAAGAAGAAAAGGGTGGTGTCTATTTGGAATAAGCTGCCAGAAATCAGGAGATTTACCAGGATTCTTCATGTATTGGAGAGCATGTCTTAAGCAGATAGGCTGAGCAAGCTAGGGTTTTTCTCTTTAAAGTGAAGGGGGATGAGAAGTGACTTGATACACGATGATAAGAGGCATTGATTGAGTGGACAACTGGAGATATTTTTTCAGGGCAAAAATGCCTAATAAGAGAAAGCATAATTTTAAAGCATTGGGAGAGAAGTATAGGAGCACATCAGGGGTGTTTTTTTTTAAACACAGACTGGACAATGCATGGAACTTCCTGCCAAGGTCATGATAGAGACAGATAACCACAAGACACAGCAGAAGAATTAGGCCATCAGCCTATCAAGTCTGTTCTGTCATTCCATTACGTACATTTAACAAACTCTTTAAGATACACAAATGGAGGGATGTGTAAGAGGAAAGGGTTATATTGATCATGGTTAAAAAGTTGGCAAAACTTTGTGGGCCAAAGGGCCTGCACTGTGTTGCAATGTTCTGTGTTTGAGGTGGGCTTATTAACAACATTTAAAACCCATCTAAATTGGTACATGGATAGGAGAGGTTTAGAGGGTTATGGGCACGGCATGGACTTGTTGGGCTGAAGGCCCTGACTCCGTACTGTATAAGACTGTTAGGATCTCTCTGTTTAATTTTATGAGAAACATGAACTGTTCAAATATCTGCCGCTGGCCACAATCTATTTAGCCAGTCCACTGGAGACAGGTCCACCTTTGTATCATTGAGGACAGTGGTAACACTGGACAACAAAGATTTTGCTTCCTGAATACTTTTGGGTGTATCTTATAGATTTTGGGCTGCTGAATATGAAAATCACCATGAAGTTCCCTACCATGCACCATTTTTTTAAATGCCTATATTTGTTATTTCAATTCATAATTCAAGTCAGAATAACTGATGCCAAGATTAAGGAAGGCATTTTTGTTGGTCCACAAATCAAACAGATCATCAACAACAGGCAATCAAAGGACTTCTAGTGGGTCTGAAGAAAATCGCCTGGAAGGCATTCAAGGATGTTGTTGAAAAGTTTCTTGGCAACTACAGAGCACCAAGCTGGTTGACAACATGGTTCAAGAATACAAGACCATGAAGTGCAACATGTCACTAAACATTAATTTTCTGCATTCCCATTTAGACTTCTTTCTTGCAAACCTTGGTGTCAGTGATGAGCAACTGGAATCCATCAGTGCTGGCTGATTATTGTTGGGCATTTAAGCGAGACACTGACTGCAAACAAAAATCAGCAACAAAACACTTTCAGCTTAGTTGAACTATTGCAAAGCATCAGCACTATTATGCAATTAAACATAATATATTCAATAAAAGTTAATTTCTTGTTTCTCCAAATTCCTATGTGATAAGGTAGACTGGATTTATATTTTTAAGGAAGCAAAAATTTCAAAAAAAAATTTTGTCCCATGTTTATCGCCCCACTTTTGGAAGGATGTTGATGCTTTGGAGAGGGGTACATAAGAGGTTTACCAGGATGCTGCCTGGTTTAGAGGGCACATGCTATCATGAGAGGCTGGATAAACTTGGGTTGTTTTCTCTGGTGTGGAAAAAGCTGAGGGGAGATCTCACAGAGGTTTACAAGATCATGAGAGGTGTGGACTGGACAGAGAGCATCTTTTTCAGTTGAAATACTAGAGGGTAAGCATTGAAGGTGAGAGGTAGTAGTTTTAAGGGGAATATGCAAAGTAAGTATTTTACTCAGACAGTCACGGTGGTAGAGGCCTTTAAGAGATGTTTGGATTGGCACATGGATGTAAGGAAGATGGAGGGATACGATCATGGTGTGGGTAGGAGGCATCAATGTTTGTGTGTTTCCGATTTGCTTTTCACCTGGTTCAGCACAACTCTGTGGGCCAAATGACGTGCTCCTGAGTGAAGATGATCCTCCTCAGATTCTCCTTAAATATTCCACCTTTCACCCTTAACCAATGACCTCTAGTTCTCGTCTCACCCAACCTCAGTGGAAGAAGCCTGCTTGCAGTTGGCCCATCTATCTCCCTCCATTTTGTATACCTCTACACTGTAGTAGCAGGTAGCTACAGCGAAAAAGATCTTTGACCAGCGACCAATCCAGACATCAGAAGTTTGGAGAGGAGGGGATGACAATGCTGTCCAAGTAGAAAAAGCAGCAGTGTGTCACTACAGTGAAAAAGACCTTTGACCAGTGACCAATCGGCGTTTGGGATTGATTAGCAAGAAAAAAAATTAAAGGCAGTAGGCAAACGCAGCAGCCGTCATCACAATGGACAGAGTCAGAGTGGTGATCTTGAGGCTTTATCTCTCGAACCAAAGAAAAGAACAGCTCAAGTTTTAACTTTCCTTCCCTCCTTTATATCTGCTCAGCGAGGACAGTAAAGTTGCCCGGCTGGATAATAGAATTCTCCTCTTGCGGGATGTCGGAAGGCAGGGAGACTTCCAGTATCCCTGACAACTACAACTGCAAGAATTACAACCAACTGCAGCTTCTAACAAACTGCATTAAGGAATTGGAGTTGGAACTGGATGAACTTCAGATCATTCGGAAGGCTGAGAGGGTGATAGATACAACATTTAGAGAGGTAGTTACACCCAAGGTGCAGGACACAGGAAACTGGGTGACATTAATGCTGCATGGTGGGTTTAAACTAAAGTTTCAGGGGGATAGGAACCAGAGTACCAAAACAATTAGTGGAGGTTGTGGAAGCAGATGTTGGAAAGACCTCAGACAAAGTTAAGAATAAAAAGGTTGAACAGGGTGTGACTAGTGTTCTGAGCTGTGTATATTTAATGCAAGAAGTATCATAGGAAAGGCAGGTGATAGTGCTGAAGATGAGGTATCTGGTTTACACACAGAGGCAATGTGTAATAAGGAGAAGCAGTTGACAGGGCAAAATTGCAGTTAACAAGATGAGTTGCAACATAAAAGGTGAACTAAATCAAAAAGGGTATATACAGGACAGAAGGTGTTATATTTGCACGCAGTATACGGAATAAGATAGATGAACTTGTTGCAGTTGCAAATTGGCAGGTACAATGTTGAAGGCATCACTTAATCATGGCTGAAAGAAGATTACAGCTGGGAGCTTAATGTCCAAAGATACACATCGTATGGAAAGGACAGGCAGGGAGGCAGAGGGGGTGATGTTGTTCCGTTAGTAAAAAATGAAATCAAATCATTAGAAAGAGGTGACAGGGTCTGAAGATGTTGAATCGTTACAATAGAGCTAAGGAACTGCAATGGTAAAACAGACTCACAACCAACAGTAAGGACTTGGCCTACAAATTACAATGGGAGGTAGAAAATACATACCAAAAGGATAATGTTACAATAGTTATGGCGGACTTCAATATGCAGGCAGATTAGGAAAATCAGGTTGGTGTTAGATTTCAAGAGGGGAGATTTCTATCGTGCCTACGAGATGGCTTTTTAGAGCAGCTCATGATTGAGCTCACTAGGGGATCAGCAATTCTGGATTGAGAGTTGTGCAATGAACCAGAACTGATTAGGGAGTTTAGAATAAAAGAACCCAAAGGGGCAAGTGATCATAATATGATCAAATTCACCCTGAAATTTGAGAAGCAGCAGCTGAAACCAGATGTATCGGTATTACAGTGGAGTAAAGGGAATTCCAGAGACATGAGAGAGGAACCAAAGAGAGGCATATAGAGCAAAAATTTGTGGGATGCTTTTAAAAACCAACAGAAGGCAACTAAAATGTCATTAAAAAGGTAAGGATGGAATACAACAGTAAGCTAGCCGATAATATTAAAGAGGATACCAAAAGCTTCTTCAGATATATAAAATGTAAAAAAAGAGATGGAACTGGATATCTGGAAAACAAATCTGGAGGGGTAGTAATTGGGGACAAGAAAATGCTAGACAAACTGAATAAGTACTTTGCATCAGTCCTCACTGTGGAAGACACCAGTAATATGGTGAAAGCCAAAGGTGTCCGGGGTCATGAAGTGTGTGCAAGGTTACCATTGCTACAGAGAAGGTTCTTGGGAAACTGAAAGGTCCCAGGGTAGATAATCACCTGGGCCAGATGGTGTCCACCACAGGGTTCTGAAAGAGGTAGCTGAAAAGATTGTGAATGCATTAGCACTGGTCTTTCAATAAGCACTTGATTCTGCCAGAAGAATGGAAAATTGCAAATGTCACTCCTCTCGTCAAGAAGGGAGAGAGGCAGGAGGAAGGAAACTACAAACTAGTTAGCCTGACCTCAGTGGTTATGAAGACGGAGTCTATTGTTAAGGATGTGGTTTCGGGGTACTTAGAGGCATATGATTAAAAAGGCCATAGTCAACAGGGTTTTCTCAAGGGAAAATCTCGCCTTGACAAACCTGTTGGAATTCTTTGAAGATGCATCAAGCACGACAGAAAGGAGAATCGGCTGATGTTGTGTACTTGGATTTTCAGAAGTCACTTGACAAGGTGCCACACATGAGGCTGCTTAACAAGCTACAAGCGGCATGACAGGAAAGATTCTAGAATGGATAAAGTAGTGGCTGATTGGCAGGAGATAAAGAGTGGGAACAAAGGGAGCCTTTTCTGGTTGGCTGCCAGTGATTAGTGAAGTTCCATAGGGGTTAGTGTTGGGACCGATTCTTTCTAAATTATGCCAATGATTAGGATGATGGAATTGATAGCTTTGTAGCAAAGTTTGTAAATGTGAAGATGATGTTTCCTGTGGTGGGAAGGTGTAAGACCAGAGGACATAGCCTCAAAATGGAGGGCATCCTTTCAGAACAGATGAAGAAGAATTTCTTTAGCCAGAGAGTGATGAATCTGTAGAATTCTTTGTCACAGGCACTGTGGAGGCCAAGTAGTAGGTATATTTAAGGCATAGGTTGATAAGATTCTTGATTGGTCAGGGCATGAAGGGATACGGGGATAAGGCAGGAGACTGGGGCCGAGAGGAAAAATGGATCAGCCATGATGAAATGGTGGTGCAGACTCAATGGACTAAATGGTCAAATTCTGCTCCTATATTTTATGGACTTGGGTCTATCAAATCCCCCCTCAATCTCCTATGCTCCTGGGAATAATGTCCTAATGTATTCAAACTTTCCCTATAACTCACATCCTCCAGACCCAGCAGTATCCTTGTAAATTTTCTCTGTACTCTTTCAACCTTATTTACATCCTTCCTGTAAGTAGGTGACCAAAACTGCACACAGACATAAAACTCCAAATTATGCCTCACCAATGTATGTCTTAGACAACTTAAAAATAACATTTCATCTTGAGTACTCAATACTTAAGATTTACGAAGGCCAATGTGCCCAGAGCTTTCTTTATGACCCTATCTACCCGTGACACCATTTCAAAGGATTATGGATCTGTATTCTCAGATCCCTTTGTTCCACCATACTCCTCAGTGCCCTACTGTGCACTGTGCAAATCCTTCCCTGTTTTGTCCTAAAGTGCAACAGTGTGTCACCAGGCTCTTCATCTCCTTTCTGTACTCCAATGCATTGTTATTTGAGATATGGCCTACTATTGTGGATCACTTGCAAACTTGTACATGGAGTTAGAGCAGAACTGGCCATGCAGTCATGAGTTGCTCCAGTGAGCTGTGTGTTAGTCTGGAGGGGAGTGTGTACTGCAGTAGAGTGCAGGTCTGATTATATTCTGCATTCTATCACTGATTTTCCCCTTACACTGCCTCCATTTTGAAATGATAAGTCTGGCAAGAACAAAGTGTTTCCCTGTTCCTGGATAGCTGCGACAACAATAAACCAAGGTGTCAGCACTCACCTGGACGTTGGCCCCTCCACTCCCGGAAGCCCCGCGATGGGGGCTGGTTGAACAATCTGTCCCTCTCACTCTGGAACTCACTCTGCAACTTCCTCTCTTCCACCAGCAAAGCAAGGCGACGAACACGCTCTTGTGAGTGCGAAATGAACCAGGGTTTGTTCATGATCAAGGCTTCCTGAGGTGGGGACAGAGAAAGGAATATAGATGGATAGAGGGCTCCACGGAACCAATCACAGCACCTAAACCCCTACTTTGCTGCCTCATCCCAGACTGACCACCATCCTCTCCACCCATGTACCATCCAGAGGTCAATCACTCCAGTGACCCAGCTGAATATCAACACACGGCCAGTTGCTGATCACACCTAGCCAGTGCTCTGCTCACTTCTCTGCAGAACACAATCGTGGGGAGGAGAGGGGAAGCACCAGCATCTCCGCTGTGGAGTGCAGCCTGCTGGTGCCTGTGTTCAGGACTTAGAGGCAGTATAAAGAGCACAGACTGTACTCTGGCAGACTGTGTCCTGCCTCTCTCTGCACCAGCTGGTTCATCCTAACCTGACGGAGTCACAATGTCCCCTGCTCATACAGGACAGGTGACAACCAGGTCTCAGGGTTCTGGTGGGGTGGGGAACCTCCTAGAAGCTGGTGCTAGATCACTAATCTCTGTGAACATTAACACAGATTTAAGCAAATAAAATACCGAAGCTCAGCGGGTCAGGGTGTATCTGTGGTGGGGAGGGGGGTGGACGGTCAAGCCCCTGCTTTGTCAGTAACCGTGAGCAACCTCACCCCATTGATGTTCCCGAGAGGAATCGGGTCTCTAAATTACTGCAGAGAATTACCCCACAATCCAACAGGTGCTGGCTTTGGAGGGAAGGACTGACTGCGGATCTGAACCTATCCTCTGCCGAGCGCCTCATGAGCCTGAGCCACCGTGCACACCCTGGGACACCACAGGTTCCCTGCAATCCGACGGAGACAGCTCCCTAGCTGCTGAGTACATAGTCACTGTGACACATACAGAGCATATCAGTAACTGACTCATAGAACATGACAGCACAGAAACCTGCCCTTTGGCCCATCTACTACATGCTGGACTAGAAATCATCAAGCTGCACCTGGAACACAGTCAACCATACACCTCCCATCCACTTACCTATCCAAATCTCTCTGAAATGTTGAAATCAAGCTCACATGGACCATTTGTGCTGCCAGCTTGATCTACGCTCTCACCACCCTCTGAGTGTTGAGGTTCCCCCTCACACTAATCTCATCCAACCTCTTTAGAAAGAGCCTGCTTGCATTTACCCTGTCTATATCCTTCATAATTTTGTATACCTCTATCATCCTAGCCTATTCAACCTTTCCCTATAACTCAAGTCCCGCCAACATCCTTGTAAGTTGTCTCTGCACTCGTTCAACACTATGGATATCTTTCTCGTAGGTAGGCAACAAAAATGTTTCTTACCCTGAGCGTGAGGGGAACAAGCGTGGAGGGGAACTTGCCCCCAACCCCATCCTCTCGAGCTGGCGGTGGGGGCCAAGTGTCCCGCGCCTCCTTGCTGACCCACTGGTCCTGAAGATGTCTTTGTCGGAGAGGCTCCCTCCACAGCTGGGGGACAAGCCCCCGCTGGGCCCGTGCCTGCACTGGTCGATACTGGTCATTAGTATTCTCCTTCCTCCAGTCCCCCTGTAGCTCGTGTGCAGGGATGTACCAGGCGATAGCTGGGGGTCAGAGTAAGACAGCTGGGTTATCAAAGCAAGCTGCCGAGATTTGTAACATTAGTCAGCTCCTCATGGGTACAAGACTGCATCGTATCCAAGATATCTTCAAGAAGCAGTGCCTCAGAAAGGCAGCGTTCACCATTAGTGATCCCCACCACCCAGGACATGCCCTCTTCTCACTGTTACCATCAGGAAGCAGGTACGGGAGCCTAAATGCACACATTCAATTCAGGAACAGCTTCTCCCCTCTGCCATCAGATTTCTGAATGGACAATGAATCCATGAACACTTTTGTTTTAGCACTACTTATTTAATTTAACTATTTAATATCCATATACCCATAATATATAAATACACACATTGTAATTCAGTTCTTTTTCTCTATATTTATCATGTATTGCATTGTACTGTCGCAACATTAACAAATTTCGTAACATATGCCAGTGATATTAAACCAGTTTCTGATTCCGATTCAGAGAAACAACACAGGTTAACAGAGCTGCAGGGAGGGACCCCAAACTCCTCCACCACACCCATCTCCAACACAAAGCAACAGTGGCATCACAGAATCACACAGGTTAATCATACCCTAAGGGAGGGACACCCGAACATTACACAGATTCAACAAACTCCAACATCACAGCACACAGATTAGCTTCATTTGTTACACGTACATCCAAAAATACAGCAAAATGAGTCATTTGCGTCAATGACCAAAACAGTCTGAGAATGTGCTGAGAGCCATGCTTCCGGCAGGTCACTAATCCTAACCTGCATGCATTTGGGATGTGGGGGGAACTGGTGCACCCAGAGGAAAGCCAGAGGACCCAGACGGTCACGGGAAGAACGTACAAACTCCTTAGAGACAGCAGGAATTGAACTCCGAATGCTGGCACTGAAATAACTGGACGTCAAGACACAAGCAATCTCCCAGATGTATGGATGGGCCAAGGACATAGGGTAACAGAGGAAATGAAACAGATTGACATTAGGAAGGAAACGGTGATGAGTAGACTGATGGGACTGAAGGCTGACAAATCCCCAGGTCCAGCTGGTCTGCATCCTAGGGTACTAAAGGAGGTGGCCCTGGAAATTGCGGATGCATTGGTAATCATTTTCCAATGTTCCTTAGATTCAGGATCAGTTCCTGAGGATTGGGGAATGGCTAATGTTATCCCACTTTTTAAAAAAGGAGGGAGGGAGAAAACAGAGAACTATCGACCTGTCAGCCTGACATCGGTAGTGGGAAAGTTGCTAGAGTCCATTATTAAGGCTGAAATAGTGGCATATTTAGATAGCAGTGATAGGATTGGGCCGAGCCAGCATGGATTTACCAAGGGTAAATCATGCTTAACTAATCTGTTGGAGTTTTTCGAGGATGTAACCAGGAAGTTAGACGGGGGAGATTCAGTGGATGTAGTGTACCTCGATTTTCAGAAGGCATTTGATAAGGTCCCACAAAGAAGATTGATGGGTAAAATCAAAGCTCAGGGCATCGGGGGGAAGACATTGACATGGATAGAAAACTGGTTGGCAGATAGAAAGCAAAGGGTAGCGGTGAATGGGTGTTTCTCGGAATGGCAGGTGGTGACTAGTGGGGTACCACAGGGCTCGGTATTAGGACCACAGCTGTTTACCATTTACGTTAACGATTTGGATGAAGGCATAAAAAATAACATCAGCAAATTTGCTGATGATACTAAGCTGGGTGGCAGTGTGACATATGATGAGGATGTTAGGAGAATTCAGGGTGACTTGGATAGGCTGGGTGAGTGGGCAGATACTTGGCAGATGACGTTTAATGTGAATAAGTGTGAGGTTATCCACTTTGGGAGTAAGAACAGGAAGGCAGATTATTATCTGAATGGTGTAGAGTTAGGTAAGGGAGAAATACAAAGAGATCTCGGAGTCCTTGTTCATCAGTCACTGAAGGTGAATGAGCAAGTGCAGCAGGCAGGGAAGAAGGCTAATGGAATGTTGGCCTTTATAACCATATAACAATTACAGCACGAAAACAGGCCATCTCGGCCATCCTAGTCCGTGCCGAACTCTTAATCTCACCTAGTCCCACCTACCCACACTTAGCCCATAACCCTCCACTCCTTTCCTGTCCATATACCTATCCAATTTTACCTTAAATGACACAACTGAACTGGCCTCTACTACTTCTACAGGAAGCTCATTCCACACAGCTATCACTCTCTGAGTAAAGAAATACCCCCTCGTGTTTCCCTTAAACTTCTGCCCCCAACTCTCAAATCATGTCCTCTCGTTTGAATCTCCCCTACTCTCAATGGAAACAGCCTATTCACGTCAACTCTATCTATCCCTCTCAAAATTTTAAATACCTCGATCAAATCCCCCCTCAACCTTCTACGCTCCAATGAATAGAGACCTAACTTGTTCAACCTTTCTCTGTAACTTAAGTGCTGAAACCCAGGTAACATCCTAGTAAATCGTCTCTGCACTCTCTCTAATTTATTGATATCTTTCCTATAACTCGGTGACCAGAACTACACACAATATTCTAAATTTGGCCTTACCAATGCCTTGTACAATTTTAACATTACATTCCAACTTCTGTACTCAATGCTTTGATTTATAAAGGCCAGCGTTCCAAAAGTCTTCTTCACCACCCTATCTACATGAGACTCCACCTTCAGGGAACTATGCACTGTTATTCCTAGATCTCTCTGTTCCTCTGCATTCCTCAATGCCCTACCATTTACCCTGTATGTTCTATTTGGATTATTCCTGCCAAAATGTAGAACCTCACACTTCTCAGCATTAAACTCCATCTGCCAACATTCAGCCCATTCTTCTAACTGGCATAAATCTCCCTGCAAGCTTTGAAAACCCACCTCATTATCCACACCTCCTACCTTAGTATCATCGGCATACTTACTAATCCAATTTACCACCCCATCATCCAGATCATTTATGTATATTACAAACAAAACAGATCCCTGAGGCACCCCGCTAGTCACCAGCCTCCATCCCGATAAACAATTATCCACCACTACTCTCTGGCATCTCCCATCTAGCCATTGTTGAATCCATTTTATTACTCCAGCATTAATACCTAACGACTGAACCTTCTTAACTAACCTTCCATGTGGAACTTTATTACAAAGGGAATTGAGTACAAGAGCAAGGAAATCCTCTTGCATTTGTACAGAGCCCTGGTGAGACCACACCTGGAGTATTGTGTACAGTTTTGGTCTCCAGGGTTAAGGAAGGACATCCTGGCTGTAGAGGAAGTGCAGCATAGATTCACGAGGTTAATTCCTGGGATGTCTGGACTGTCTTACGCAGAGAGGTTAGAGAGACTGGGCTTGTACACGCAAGAATTAAGGAGATTGAGAGGGGATCTGATTGAAACATATAAGATTATAAAGGGATTGGACAAGATAGAGGCAGGAAATATGTTCCAGATGCTGGGAGAGTCCAGTACCAGAGGGCATGGTTTGAGAATAAGGGGTAGGTCATTTAGGACAGAGTTAAGGAAAAGCTTCTTCTACCAGAGAGTTGTGGGGGTCTGGAATGCACTGCCTCGGAAGGTAGTGGAGGCCAATTCTCTGGATGCTTTCAAGAAGGAGCTAGATAGGTATCTTATGGATAGGAGAATCAAGGGATATGGGGACAAGGCAGGAACCGGGTATTGATAGTAATTGATCAGCCATGATCTCAAAATGGCGGTGCAGGCTCGAAGGGCCGAATGGTCTACTTCTGCACCTATTGTCTGTTGTCATGGTAGAGTAGCGGTTAGCATGGTGCTATTAGAGCTCGGTGCATCAGACTTCAGAATTCAATTCTTGCATTCTCTGTAAGTAAGTTTCTATGTTCATTCCCGTGTGCACGGGGGTTTCCTCCAGGCACTCCTGTTTCCTCCCACAATACAAAGACATACTGGCTAGGAGGTTAACTGGTTATTGTAAATTGTCCTGTGAGCAGGCTCGGGTGCAGCTCATTGGGCCAGAAGAACCTGCTCTCTAAATAAAATAAATAACAATGAAATGCCCAGTTATGAGGGGATTAGAGTGGTTCTGACAAAAGAGGCAAAGTAAACAGAGAGAAGATGTGAATGGAGAGTTAGTGTGATACAGCATGGTGACAACCCTTCAGTCCATCCACCCTGCACTGACCAATCACCTATACACACTGGGCCTCTTTTATTCCCCAAGTTCCACCAACATAATAAGGACAATTCACAGCAGTTGTTTAGCCCACCAACTCTGCCAGGGATGGTTTCCAAGTCCGGCTGTGAGAGGAGGAGAAAGGGGCATGGGGCTAGCAACCAGTTTCTGTAAAAGCCCAGATCTACAGAAATGCCAACAGGAGCTCCAGATTTCATCCTTGGGAGAGGAAGGATTTTTAAAGATGGGCTACACCCGGGAACAACTTGAAAGACAGGACTCTAGCATATTTCTCTAGGGGAACCAACACAGTCACAGGGACAGCGTGCAGACTAAATACAGACAGCCCCATTAAGTTGGGATCAAACCCAAGAGGCAGTGGCTCTGCCCAGTGCCCTCCCCAGTTGTGGAATGGGTAGGTGTGGGTGCTTACACAGGGGCTGAGATTAGATGGGCTCCACTCCTTGACAAACACTACATATGAACACTCACTATACACTGGCTGAGAACATGAGGGTGTGACCGGCAGTGGGATTACAGGTTAAATGGGTGCTCTGGCTATGAGGAGCAAACAGCTGACCACCCTGTCCCTCAAGACTGTCACACAGGAGCAAAAGGCCATTCAGCCCCTCAAACCTGCCAGTTCCTGAATATTACAGTACAAGCCCTTTGTCCCATGATGTTGTGCTGACCTTTTAACCTATTCTAAGATCAATCTAACCCTTCCCTTCTGCATAGCCCTCCAGTTTTCTATCATCCATCTGCCTATCTAAATTTTTTTTTAATGTGACTAATGCATCTGCCTCTCCCACCACCACGGCAATACGTTCCATGCACCCACCACTCTGTGTAAAAAAACTAACTCCGACATCCTCCACATACAGTACATTCCTCCAATTACCTTATAGTTATTCCCTCTCATATTAGTTATTGCCATCCTGAGGAAAGTCTCTGGCTGTCCACTTGATCTATCCCTCTTTTCATCTTGTCCACCTCTGTCAAATACTTCTCAAAATCCTTCACTCCAAAGACAAAAGCCCTAGCTCGCCCTCGTAAGAAAATGCTCTCCAAACCAGGCAGTATTCTTGTAAATCTCCTCTGCACCCATTCGAAAGCTTCCACATCCTTCTTATAGTGAGGTGACCAGAACAGAACATAGTACACCAAAGTACTGAACGATGTGTTGGTCTGCACCAGACTCCCAGCAATATAGCAGACAGCTGACTCCCTTACCTGGTGTCCTGTGGCCTTTACTGGCTTTCCTCTCAGTCTGGGATACACCTTTCCTCCTGTCTCTAGGCCCGGTCAGTCGCTGCAGGCTCACATCCGGATCTGGCGATGGGAAGGTCACCCCCACGTCACGGGTCTGTCTCCTGGTGGCGCCTGGGACGATCTCCAGAGAGCCTGGCACAAGACAGCAGCTGTCACCCAGGGGAGGGAGAGTGGCCCCCAAACAAGAGGGGGGTAGGGTAACAGCAGGTAGTTCAAAGAGAGAAATTAGAAACTTGAGGGAGATTGAGAGAGACTGCAGATGTTGAAACCTTAAGAAAATGACTCAGTAATGGAGGAGTTCAGAATCAGGTCTATTATCACTGATTGTTGAAACATTTGTTGTTTTGGGGCAGCTGTACAGTGCAATAGATTAAAAATTACTATAGCTTATGAAAAGAAACAAAATACGTGGTGCAAAAATAGAGCAGAATAGTGAAGTAGGGTTCATGGACCATTCAGAACTCCAAAGGAATAAAGGCATCGACTATTTTCTAAACAGGGAAATTCAGAAATCAGAGGTGCAAAGGGACTTTTTGGGTCTCTTATTGCTGTAGCATAGTGGTTAGCACAACACTTTACAGTATAGGTAACCTGTGTTCAATCCCACTGCTGCCTGCAAGGAGCTTGTACATTCAAGTGACCACACAGGTTTTCTCCGGGTGTTCCAGTTTCCTCCCACAGTCCAAAGATGTACTGGTTGGTATGTTAACCAGTTATTGTCAATTGTCCTTTGATTAGGCTAAGATTAAATTGGTAGATTGCTGGGAGCATGGCTCAAAGGGCCTATTGTACGCTGTATCTCAATCAATAGATAAATAAAAAGATGCGTTGACATTGGAGTGGGTCCAGAGGAGGTTCTCCAGAATGATTCTGGAAATGATGGCTCTGGGCCTGTACCTGCTGGAGTTTAGAATTTTAGTTTAGAGTTGTTTAGCTTGGAGTTCAGAGTTTAGAGGGATCTCAATGAAACCTACCGAATATTGAAAGGCCTAGATAAAGTGGAAGTGGAGAGGATGTTTCCTATGGTGGGGGAGTCTAAGACCAGAGGACACAGCTGCATAATAGAGGGACGTTCATTTAGAACAGAGATGAGCAGAAATTTCTTTAGCCAGAGGGTGATGAATTGCCAAAGACGGATTCAAATCATTTGGAATATTAAGAGGTTAATAGGTTCTTGATTAGTCAGGGTGTCAAAGGTTACAGGGAGAAGGCAGGAGAATTGGATTGAGAGGGATAATAAATCAGCCATGAGAAAATGGTGGACCAGACCCAAAGGGCTAAATGGCCTAACTTTGCTCCTACGGCAGCTAACATGGCATGGCTTATGGCAGGAAGATCTACTGGTGAAGGAAAGGATCTGCTGATGGGTCAGGTTAAGTCCTTCATGATGAGGTTTTGCAGGCAGCGTTCACAATTAGTGAAAGGTTATAGCTGTGTGTGGACTACAGGCTTCTCCATGTAATGAACAACCCTACGTATGAGCAACACACACAAAATGCTGGAGGAACTCAGCAGGCCAGATGGCATCTGTGAAAGAAAGAACAGTCGACATTTTGGGCTGAAACCCTTCGCCAAGACTGGACAAAAAAGCTGAAGGGTAGATTTAAAAGGTGGGAGGAGGAGAGAGAGAAACACAAGGTGACAGGTGAAACCTGGAGGGGGAGGGATGAAGTAAAGAGCTGGGAAGTAAAGTGGTGAAAGAGACAGAAGCCCATGGAAAAAAGAAAAGGGAGAGGAGCACCAGACAGAGGCAATAGGTGGGCAAGGAGATAAGGCAAGAGAGGGAAAAGGGGATGGGAAATGGAGGAGGGTGGTTGGGGGCAATACCAGAAGTTTGAGAAATCGATGTTCATGCCATCAGGTTGAAGGCTACCCGGATGGAATACAAGGTGTTATGCCTCCAGCCTAAGTGTGATCTCATCTCGACATATCGGAATGGGAATGGGAAGTGGAATTAAAATGGGTGTCCAGTGGGAGATCCCGCTTTTTCTGGCAGGTGAAGCAGTCTCCCAATCTAAGTAGGGTCTCACCGATATACAGAAGGCCACGCCAGGAACGCCAAACACAATATATGATCCCAACAGACTCAAAGACTCATCTGAACGGACCATTTAGGGCCCAGAACGGTAGTGAGGGAGGAAGTGTAGGGGCAGGTGAAGCTCTTGTTCCGCTTGCAAGGATAACTGCCAGGAGGGAGATCAGTGAGGAGGGATGAATGGACAAGGGAGTCGCTTAGGGAACAATCCCCGCAGAAAGTGAGGGGGAAGGGAAAGATGTGCTTGCTGTTGTGATCCTGTCGGAGATGGCGAAAGTTTCGGAGAATTATGTGCTGGATGCAGAGGCTGGTAGGGTGGTAATTGAGAACAAGAGGACCACTATCCCTGGTGGAGTGCCAGGAGGATGGGGTAAGAGCAGATGTGCGTGAAATGGAAGAAATGCTGTTGAGGGCAGCATTGATGGTGGAGAAGGGGAAGCCCTTTTCTTTGAAAAAGGAGGACATCTCTTTTGTTCTAGAATGTAAAGCCTCATCCTGAGAGCAGATGTGGCAGAAATGGAGCAGCTGAGAGAAGGGGATGGCGTTTTTACAAGTAGCAGGGTGGGAAGAGTATTAGTCCAGGTGGCTGTGAGAGTCAGTAGGTTTATAATAGACATCAGTAGATAAGCTGTTAGAGTCAGTGAGTTCGAGTAAGGGGAGGGAGGTGTCTGAAATGGACTTGGTAAATTTGAGGGCAGGGTAGAAGTTGGAGGTAAAGTGAATGAAGTTGACAAGACATGGGTGCAGGAAGTAGCACTAATGTATGAACTCTAACCTAAGTGTGAAGTGTCACCCTATGTATGAACAAGCTTCCAAAGTACCAACATTGTCAATGCTGGGAACCTGTTTTTTTTCCCTCTCTCTCCCTCCCTCCCCACTTTAGGAAACTTTCTTTATCAGTATCATGTACCCTAATGCCATTCACCACTATACTGTGCAGACTTGGTCAGCATACTAAACAATTTTTGTGTATTTTCTGACTTAACACACAGTATCAATTTATGGTCTGTAACACAGTGAGAGATCTGGTGATTTTTCGATCCCCAGGTTGGGATCCAAGAATGAGTAAAAACTTGTTGCCTCATGATCATTTAATTTAAAGTTTAAACAAAGGAACAGATACAGAGGATATGAAACCAAAGAAAAGAACAAGATAGCAATTTTTGCAGAGGCCAACACTTTTGTACTCAGCAAAATTCCTGAGATGAAGAAAAACCTGTAAGACACATAGTCACAGCACGTGTGTCATATGCTAACAGCTGGGCAAGGAAAAATGAAACAGTGATAAACCATTACATAACTGCTAAATTGCTTTTCCATCAGTAGGTGGAGACCAACACCACATATTGTGAGATTATACGTTAAAAAATACAAATTGTGTGTCAGTAAAAACTACAATTTTTGTTTTGCTAAAAACAGTGTTAAAACATTTTAAAAAAACAACCAATTCAAACAACAGGAACAGCCTTCTACTACTGATAGAACATTACAGCACAGTACAAGCCCTTTGGCCCACATATCGTGCAAAGCTTTTAACCTAGTCCATTATCAATCTAACCAGTTCTTCCCTCATAGTCCCCCCATTTTGCTACCATTAAAGTGCCTACCCAAGAGATTCTTAATTGTCTCTACTGTACTTGCCCCTACCACCACCCATGTCCATAAGACATGGGAGCAGAATTAGGCCATTTGGTCCATCAATTCTACTCCGCCATTTTATCATGGCTGATCTAATTTTACACCCAGGACCACTGCACAGGATCGGAAAGAGCTGCAGAAAGTTGTAAACTCAGCCAGCTCCATCGTGGGCACTAGCCCACCCAGCATCCAGGGCAGCTTCAAAAGGCATTCCTTCAAAAAGGCGGCATCCATCACCCAGGACATGCCCTTTATTCATTGCTACCATCAGGGAGGAGATACAAGAACCTGAAACCTCAACATTCCAAGAACATTTTATTCCCTTTGCCATCAGATTTCTGAATGGACTTTGAACCCTTCCTCAATATTTTTGCTCAACTTTATTTTTATACACATTTCCTATTGCATTTTACAGCTTTTTTATTATATATTGCAATGAAGTAACAAATTTCACAACATATGCCAGTGATATTAAACCTGATTCTGAGGGCTTTTACAGGAGTTGAGATATTGTATTGAAGCTGTACGAGATGTTGATGAGGCCTAATTTGGAGTACTGTATACAGGTTTGGTCAGCTACTTACAGGAAAGATGTCAATAAGACAGTAAGTTCAAAAAAAATTTACAAGAATGTTGCCAGGACCTGAGGTCCTGAGTAATACGGAAAGGTTAAATAGGTTTGGACTTTATTCCAAGTCTCGAAGAATGAGGGGAGATTTGATAGAAATATACAAGATTATGAGAGATATTGAAAGGCTAAATGCAAGCAGGTGAGTCTAGAACTAGAAGTCATAGGTTTAGGGTGACAGATGAATTATTCAAGAACTTCTTCACTCAAAGGGTAGTGAGAGTGTGGAAAGAGCTGCCAGCAGATGTCAGTTTGGATTGCAACATTGAAGGTACATGGCTGGGAGAGGCATGGAGAGCTATGGTCCATGTGCCGGTCGATAAGTCCAAGCAGATTAACAGTTCAGCACAGACTACATGGGTCAAGGGCTATGGTGTTCTATGACTACTAACTTGGTGCGTTTCACCAGTACACCTGCATCCAGCACAGTTCGTTCTGGTCACGGATGTCCGATGAAAGCACACATCAGGAAGTGTTATGGGGAGCGATGTAAAAGAGCACTAAAGGGGACTGACGTGCCTCCTCTCACTCACCTGTCTGCACGCCCTGGTCAACCAGACGAGTAACCTTCTTGGAGAGGAGCCGGCTAGAGGGTCCTTGGGGTGGCCAAGCTGACCCTCTGCGTCCGGCAGCTGAGTCGGAAGTGCTAGAGGATACAGTAAGAGCCTGCGGGGTAGAGACCTGCAGAGGAAGCACAGAGGTTGCTGAATATCACACGTACGCACAGAAAGCGAGATCAGAAACATGACAGCATGGGTGACCACAGGAGCCCATCCCGTATTAGAACTGACTGTTTAACAATTAATTGTCTGCTTGTATTTTATAGAATTACAAGTAACAGCCTAGTATACTTCCTGTGGGAGTGAGACGGGAGGGGTGTGGTGCAAGGGGGTGTAGAAGAAAGTGACACACTCACCTTGCGAGTACCAGGGTATCGAGTCTCTCCCTTCCTTGGCCGCTCTCGCCGCGGAGTTGGATGCTCCCTCTGCCGCTGGATGGTGCCGTACAGACGGTCGAGAGGCAGAACACGCTCGGGCCCAAATGCCCTGATCAGGCGGGCAGTGTCGATGGTCGAAGCTGCACTGCTGGAGTCCGATGGGCCGCAGGTGGCTGATTCAGTGGATGGGACCCTGGGTGATGAGCTGTCAGGGTCATGCAGGAATCGGACGTGGTCGGTGGAGATCTCAGCCATCGAGGTGGTGCTGGGAGAGCGTGGGCGGCCAGCAGCCAGTGGACGGGGATCCCGCAGGAGCTGCGCCAGGCGATCGAGCCGCTGCAGCAGGGACAACTCGCTGGCTGTGCTCGAGTTCAGGCTCCAATGCCTCTGCTGCCGCTCCTGGAAGCGCTCCCACAGCTCATCGAGTGCGCTGCCCCGGGGTCGGTGCCCAGGTGCTGGCTGCTCCCAAGCACTCCTCACCACGGCTTTTGCCCGCTCCTTGTACGAGAGCCCAGACTCCCCTTCCAGGGGGCAGGGTTCAAGCCAGGCCTCTCGTTTGGCATGCTGGAGTGGGGCGTGTCGGCTGCCTGCCATTCGCTGCCTCTCCTTAGGGTGACGATTTGTCCTGTACTGGGCACCCTCGCCTTCTGCCCTTTGCCTTGGTGAGTTCTTTAAGCCCCCTGCTCGCTGGGTGTGCAGGCTCCGGTGAGATCTGGGATCTGTGAGGCCACAACAAATAGTGTAATGTGGGGGTTCAAGGATGCACTCCAAACCCCTTCACTTACCCCCTCCACATTATTTCCACCAGCCTTTGCTGTCCTCTGCCCCCACTTACCAAATTTAAACACTGCTCTCCTCACCCTTCCTGCCCCTCTTCACCAACAACCCTGTTGTACACAGACTCCCAGTTACATGCCTCAGTTCCTATCTCTTCTCTTCCCAATGGCCACCTCCCACCTAACCACCCACAAATGGGTCCATGTGTCACTGCCTGCCCACATCCCCCCCCCACCCCACCCCACCAACAGACCTCAAGCTCTGGTTTAGAGGCTCTGGAATTCCCTCCCGAAGCTCCTCTGTCCTCTTTTAAAAGTTGCACCTTTGAGCAAGCTTTCAGCCTGTGTTAGTGCCTCTGAGACTTATCATCAAACTGTGTTTTATACAGTATTCAGATCCTCAGGGGGCACACCTCTACGGTCACAGGGATAAGCAAGACATGGAGCATCTGAGCCAAATCATCCTGGCTCACCCCATGAGCCTAAACAACCTCCCACCTCAAAAAACATACATCACTTTGAAAAACATATAACAAAGATGTAGAAAAAGATTTACAAAAACCACGAAATGCTGGCAGAACTCAGCAGGCCAGACAGCATCTATGGGAGGAGGTAATAATGACGTTTCGGCCCAAAACCCTTCATCAGGAGCTTCATTACACTCTTCATTGTTCTAGCCTTTCCAGTAAATCAGTCCTCAGAAACTTAATTATCAACACAAGAGTTTCTGCAGATGTTCAAAGTCGAGAGTGACACACACAAAATGCTGGAGGAACTCAGCAGGTCAGGTAGCATAAAGATTGACATTTCAGGCCAAAACCCTTCATTCAAGATTATTTAATATTGTTTCCTGCACACAAGTGTAAAGGAGAATGAAATATCTGTTACAGCACAAAAAAAAAATCACAATAAGATAAATAATTTAAAAAAAAACAAAAAATAAATACAGAAGATAGCTTAGTTTAGTGAAGCTTTGGCTGAAATCCTTGACAAGGAACTCTGAAGTACTATCAAAGAACTTGAAGCTAGCACCATTATTGGGAGTTAAATAAGTCACTGTGCCTCTGCACTGCCATTCTCAGGACTGGATCAAATTTTGTCCCAGTGGCAGGTTTCAGCCCAAAACATTGACTATTATTCTTCTCCATACATTCTGTCTGACCTGCTGAGTTCCTCCAGCATTTTGTGTCCATGCTCTGAATTTCCAGCATCTGCAGAATCTCTTGTGTTTATTATCAGATCTATCCAAATTGAGGCTCCTGCCACATGCTCACCTCTTCCCTCCTTGCTCCTGGTCACTTTTGAGGCTACAGTCTTCCTACTATTCCAGTGCTCTGTTCCTTTACCAAGTGCTGTGTGGCTTCCTGATGGAGGTAGTACTTGGGACTGGGGGCCTGGGGGAGGTACATTATTTAAATCTAGGGGATAAAAGAGAGCCCAGGTCAAAAACACACAATGTCAGAACCTGCAGGGAGTTAGTAAAAGTTTGAAAATGACCTGCTTGGGAGATTTCACCACTGTTCTTGGAATCCATCAGGCCAATCCTATGCCTTGCTTCAGAGCTGGGCATGTAGAACAGCCTGGAGCTGCCTGCGGGTTTGTAAGGCAACATCAGGGGAACATCTGTGAGCAAGACAAGATGTTGTTCGGATTCAGAGTAATTTATCACAAGTACATTGAAACATACAGTGGAATGCATTATTTGCGTTAACAACCAACTCAATCAAAGGTGTGCCGGGGCAGTTTGCAAATGTTGCCACCAAAACAAAGAAAGACAGCAACACACACACTTAACCCCAGGACAAACCACCTCTTGGTCTCCAGTCTTTGGATCCACACTCTCAGATATTAGGACTCCAACCTTCAGTCTCTGGCCTGAACACACAGACTAGCAACACTGGGCCTATGACCTCTACAGAAGATGATCCAGGAGTTTCAACTTTCAAATCTCTATCTCTGGACTCACTGACCTGGGACATCACTGGCTTTCGTGACTCCCATCTGGGAAACAGCTACGGAGAGTGGTGAAGGGAGGGGTCCATTTCCAGAAGATTAAGAAATTGATGCTTGTGCCATCAGGCTGGAGGCTACCCAGATGGAATATGAAGTGTTGCTCCTTCAATCTGAGTGTGGCCTCATCACAACAGTAAAGGAGGCCATGGACTGACATGGAGGGAGGGAAAGATGTGCTTAGTGGTGGGATCCCATTGGAGATGGTGTAAGTTACGGAGAAAAGAGAATTATGTGCTGAACGCAGAGGTGGAATGGTAGGTGAGAACGAGAGGACCCCTATCCCTGGTGGGGTAGTGATAGGATGGGGTGAGAGTAGACATGCTCGAATTACAAGTGATTCAGGTAAAGGCAATGTAGATGGTGGAGGAAGGGAAGTTGTTTTCTTCGAAGGAGAAGGACATCTCAGTAGTTCTGGAATGAAAAACCTCATCCTGACAGCAGATGCGGTAGAGACAGAGAACGGAGAAAAGGAGATAGCATTTTTACAAGTGACAGGGTGAAAATAGTCCAGGTAGCTGTAAGAATCAATGGGTTTATAAAAAAATCAGTAGATAGACTGTCTCCACAGATGTAGACAGAAAGATAGATGGAAGGAGGTGTCAGAAATGTACCTAGTAAATTTGAGGGCAAGGTGGAAGCTGGAGGCAAAATTGATGAAGTCAACGAGTTCAGCATGCTGCAGGAAGCAGCACCAATGGAGTCATCGATGTAGCACAAGAAGAGTTGGGGAGCACACAGGTGTAGCCTTGGAATATGGACTGTTCCACATAGGATTGATTTGAAGAAAGTGGGAGGAGCTGAAGGAGAAATTAAGGGTGAGGACCAGTTCTGCCATTTGGAGTAGACTGGTGGTGGAGGGGGACTGATTGGGTCTGTAGTCCAGAAGAAGTAGAGAGCTTTAACGTATGAGGAACGTTTGATGGCACTGGTTCAAGCTTACCAAGGTACAAAACTACAAAGGTTTACCAACCTTACCACCTCCCCGCCGTTGGGCCCAAGCATTAGATTCTCTGACACCAAGATCCCAGCCTCACCCTCACCCACCAGTTAGCCCACCGCTGGTCTGGAGATTTCTATTCTCTGTCCAATTTCCAGCTACCAGTAGTGTCCCAGCACCAGAGAATGCAGAACGCCTCCGTATGATGTCACAAACATTGTGAAGTCTGCACAAGAGATGCATTGTTCCAGTAACACAACAAAAATCAGTCCATCCTCCCTTTCCTATCAATCTGAGGACCACAAAAATACATCAGGCACATCTAAGGGACCAGACTACAAGATAGTATTCATGAGCCTTTCTAAGGCATTGCAGCATAGGAGCAGAGTTGGGCCATTCAGCCCATCAAGTCCATCCTTCCATTCAATCATGGCTGATTTATTTTCCCTCTCAAACCCAAGCTTGTACCATCTCCCTGTAAACTTTGACCCTCTAGCTAATTAAGAACCTATCAACCTCCACTTTAAATATAACCAATAAAATTTGGCCTCCACAACCACCTTCTGGCTAAAGAAATTCTGCTTCATCTCTGTTCTAAAGGGATGTCATTGTATTGAAACTGTGACCTATGGTCCTTGACTCCCACACTATAGGAACATCCTCCCAAAAGGTTCAAAGATTAATTTTATTATCAAAGTATGTACGCAGAATACAACTCCGAGAATCGTCTTCTCCAGATAGCCAGAAAGTACAGAAAAACAATGGTAGTTGTGAGGATCCCCTCCTGCACAAAAAAGAAAAACAAAACTCAAACCCAACCTCTCCCTCACACAGAAACCAATAGGCCACCCACCCAGACCCAGACACGGCAGCTAAAACATCAAACACCAAACCCCCTCAGGCTCCTTCCACACACAAAATCGGTGACAATAACATCCACCCAATAAAGTAACATATCACCTACCTGCCAGTCAGCAACAAAAAAGAAAGCTGAAACACTGAAGAAGACCAATATAAACCACAGTCCACACCAATAATCATGCCTTGGAATTTCTATAGTATCCTCCGTCAGCATCA